>NC_138772.1:14853723-15097785 GCF_965119305.1 Pelophylax lessonae
AGGCCCCACCTCTTGCCGCAGGTCTCGCGCTCTTGTTGGGTGGGGTGCAACTCATCCTGCGCGCAGGGGTGCCTTTCGCCGTCCACCCACTCACCATTGCCCGGGACCAGGCGGAGACTGCGGTCATGTCAAAGTCCTACGTTAGGTGGGTTCCCCTGACCTAGAGATGAGCCATAACACTGTGTGCAGCACCCAAGGGACAGGGTCCCTCTGAAAACGACTTAGAAACATAGAATGTGTCGGCAGATAAGAACCATTTGGCCCATCTAGTCTGCCCAATATATCTGAATCCTTTGAATAGTCCCTGGCCCTATCTTATATGAAGGATAGCCTTATGCCTATCCCATGCATGCTTAAACTCCTTCACTGTATTTGCAGCTACCACTTCTGCAGGAAGGTTATTCCATGCATCCACTACTCTCTCAGTAAAGTAATACTTCCTCATATTACTTTTAAACCTTTGCCCCTCTAGTTTAAAACGGTGTCCTCTTGTGGTAGTTTTTCTTCTTTTAAATATGCTCTCCTCCTTTACCGAGTTGATTCCCTTTATGTATTTAAAAGTTTCTATCATATCCCCTCTGTCTCTTCTTTCTTCCAAGCTATACATGTTAAGGTCCTTTAACCTTTCCTGGTAAGTTTTTTCCTGCAATCCATGTACTAGTTTAGTAGCTCTTCTCTGAACTCTCTCTAGAGTATCTATATCCTTCTGGAGATATGGCCTCCAGTACTGCGCACGACTGTCCCGTCCCACTACACACCTTGGCTCTATGAATGTTGCAATTAGGAGGGCAGCTGCCGAGCTCCACCCGTCCAGCGTACCTCTGCTACCTCACTTCCAGTAACAGAATGGGGTCCCGCCGTGCATGTTGCGCCCACCTCATGCGCGCACTTGTTAGCTCCTTCACTCTGGTACCATGTGACCAGGCCACGGATCTCCGTAACGTGGGTTGGGTTCCGCTTGCTACTGGAAGCCGACAGCTGGGGAGGGAGCCAGAACATTCACCCCCCCTGGCTACCGGAGGACCCCTCACCTATACCAGGTACTACGTCTTACGACTGCCTGCAGTGTACCTTGCTCTCTTCCTGGGTTACCCATAGCAACGGCTTTACTCCTCCTGCTTGACTTGCCCAGTAGACCTTTTTCTTGTGTAGCTTTGCTTCATAGCCCACATGTGCCTTACTTACTCACCCAAGTTCTTTTGAATAGGCCAGGAGGACAAACATGCGCCCCTTTAAATGACTTCAGACCAGGCTTAGAACACTTGACGCAACATTCCTGAGAAGTCTTGGGCATTGCAGTTCAACGTGAACAATGGTCACATCCTGACCCTAACTACCACTGCTTGGCTGCCCAGGCCTACCTCTACAAGGTAGTAGTCCATATTGGCGTCCTGCAAGTGCTGGCTGATCCCCCCCGAACCCAGGCCTCCCCTGTATTTAGATTGCCGGTGGGTAGGCTGGATCCAAAAAGCCCGGGAACGGCAGCGCACACATTAACTCTTTCCCTACCAGCCTGGAGCAGCCACTAACTCAAAGCGTACTCCTGTAGGCAACCTGCCTACACTCTGACCTCTGCAGGGCGCAGGTTTCATGGCCCGTCGGCTGCTCTGTCGCTTCTCGCTGGCTTCGGCAGTCCGCCTGCGTGCTTCTCGCGCGGTCCCCCAGCCTGGGGAACGCAGCGGAATGTGTTGGCGCGAAGAGACTGAAGAGCAGGAGTGATAGAGCCAAAGCGGCTCAGCAGAGAGCGCTAGCGAATGGCTGGGCCGCGCAGCCTGGGTGGGATGTAGGATAGGGCTAGCTAGGTGGGGGTGGCCTCTCGGCGTGGCTTAGTTGCCGTAGGGGACTGGATGCGTGGCAAGCGTTCCTGAGGGGAAGAGAGAGAGAAAGCGTCAATTTCAAAGGAGGGGGCGTAAAAGGGAAGCAGGCGAAGAAAAGTGGGAGCTGGACTGGTGATTTTGGAGGAGCTAGGTGTGCAGGAGGGCCTGCAGAGTGCTGAGGAAAAAAAAAGAATGTAAAAAAGGCAGAGAGGAGAGTGACCCCTGCTGGAGGAAAAAAGCAAAAGCCTACAGCACCTGGTATTCCCAGGCGGTCTCCCATCCAAGTACTAACCAGGCCCGACCCTGCTTAGCTTCCGAGATCAGACGAGATCGGGCGCATTCAGGGTGGTGTGGCCGTAGGCAGTACTCAGGCTCTCCCTCAACCTTCTTATACTTGTCACCGGCACCCTGGCCCCGCCTTTCCATCACTTTACTACACTCAGCTGTGCTTTTTCACAAGCAACGCCACACACTCGTCTCTCGTCTCTCCTCTCTCCCCTCTCTCTCTCTCTCTTCCTCTGGCTGGCTCTCTCGCTCTCCTCAACCCCTGCCTCATGCTGCTTTGCTCCCTCTTTAACCTCTTCCTGCCTGCACCTTCTCAAACACATTCTCAGCCTGGCCTCCAAGGCTCCTCTCTGCCTTCCCCTGGCCTGACTTTAAGCCTAAAGCTGACAGGGCTCAACACCACAGGAGCAGCAGGGCGCAAGCTTTCTAGACAGCAGCAGAGCCCACCAGGAAGGCCGGGCCTTCGCTCGCCTGACAGCCAGACTTCTCCGGGCACCAGCTAGTGCTCCCGCCTATCTGCCCCGACGCAAAAAATAAAAAATAAAAAAAGACAGGGACCCTGGTTGCACCAGGGCCTACAAACGCCAGTCCCCTGCCTGCTCGGCCTCAGTCTTTTGGGTGGCGTAGTGGCCGCTCCCCCCTTCCCTGCGTGCACCACAAGGCCCTGCCGCTCGAGGCCCCACCTCTTGCCGCAGGTCTCGCGCTCTTGTTGGGTGGGGTGCAACTCATCCTGCGCGCAGGGGTGCCTTTCGCCGTCCCCCCACTCACCATTGCCCGGGACCAGGCGGAGACTGCGGTCATGTCAAAGTCCTACGTTAGGTGGGTTCCCCTGACCTAGAGATGAGCCATAACACTGTGTGCAGCACCCAAGGGACAGGGTCCCTCTGAAAACGACTTAGAAACATAGAAACATAGAATGTGTCGGCAGATAAGAACCATTTGGCCCATCTAGTCTGCCCAATATATCTGAATCCTTTGAATAGTCCCTGGCCCTATCTTATATGAAGGATAGCCTTATGCCTATCCCATGCATGCTTAAACTCCTTCACTGTATTTGCAGCTACCACTTCTGCAGGAAGGTTATTCCATGCATCCACTACTCTCTCAGTAAAGTAATACTTCCTCATATTACTTTTAAACCTTTGCCCCTCTAGTTTAAAACGGTGTCCTCTTGTGGTAGTTTTTCTTCTTTTAAATATGCTCTCCTCCTTTACCGAGTTGATTCCCTTTATGTATTTAAAAGTTTCTATCATATCCCCTCTGTCTCTTCTTTCTTCCAAGCTATACATGTTAAGGTCCTTTAACCTTTCCTGGTAAGTTTTTTCCTGCAATCCATGTACTAGTTTAGTAGCTCTTCTCTGAACTCTCTCTAGAGTATCTATATCCTTCTGGAGATATGGCCTCCAGTACTGCGCACGACTGTCCCGTCCCACTACACACCTTGGCTCTATGAATGTTGCAATTAGGAGGGCAGCTGCCGAGCTCCACCCGTCCAGCGTACCTCTGCTACCTCACTTCCAGTAACAGAATGGGGTCCCGCCGTGCATGTTGCGCCCACCTCATGCGCGCACTTGTTAGCTCCTTCACTCTGGTACCATGTGACCAGGCCACGGATCTCCGTAACGTGGGTTGGGTTCCGCTTGCTACTGGAAGCCGACAGCTGGGGAGGGAGCCAGAACATTCACCCCCCCTGGCTACCGGAGGACCCCTCACCTATACCAGGTACTACGTCTTACGACTGCCTGCAGTGTACCTTGCTCTCTTCCTGGGTTACCCATAGCAACGGCTTTACTCCTCCTGCTTGACTTGCCCAGTAGACCTTTTTCTTGTGTAGCTTTGCTTCATAGCCCACATGTGCCTTACTTACTCACCCAAGTTCTTTTGAATAGGCCAGGAGGACAAACATGCGCCCCTTTAAATGACTTCAGACCAGGCTTAGAACACTTGACGCAACATTCCTGAGAAGTCTTGGGCATTGCAGTTCAACGTGAACAATGGTCACATCCTGACCCTAACTACCACTGCTTGGCTGCCCAGGCCTACCTCTACAAGGTAGTAGTCCATATTGGCGTCCTGCAAGTGCTGGCTGATCCCCCCCGAACCCAGGCCTCCCCTGTATTTAGATTGCCGGTGGGTAGGCTGGATCCAAAAAGCCCGGGAACGGCAGCGCACACATTAACTCTTTCCCTACCAGCCTGGAGCAGCCACTAACTCAAAGCGTACTCCTGTAGGCAACCTGCCTACACTCTGACCTCTGCAGGGCGCAGGTTTCATGGCCCGTCGGCTGCTCTGTCGCTTCTCGCTGGCTTCGGCAGTCCGCCTGCGTGCTTCTCGCGCGGTCCCCCAGCCTGGGGAACGCAGCGGAATGTGTTGGCGCGAAGAGACTGAAGAGCAGGAGTGATAGAGCCAAAGCGGCTCAGCAGAGAGCGCTAGCGAATGACTGGGCCGCGCAGCCTGGGTGGGATGTAGGATAGGGCTAGCTAGGTGGGGGTGGCCTCTCGGCGTGGCTTAGTTGCCGTAGGGGACTGGATGCGTGGCAAGCGTTCCTGAGGGGAAGAGAGAGAGAAAGCGTCAATTTCAAAGGAGGGGGCGTAAAAGGGAAGCAGGCGAAGAAAAGTGGGAGCTGGACTGGTGATTTTGGAGGAGCTAGGTGTGCAGGAGGGCCTGCAGAGTGCTGAGGAAAAAAAAAGAATGTAAAAAAGGCAGAGAGGAGAGTGACCCCTGCTGGAGGAAAAAAGCAAAAGCCTACAGCACCTGGTATTCCCAGGCGGTCTCCCATCCAAGTACTAACCAGGCCCGACCCTGCTTAGCTTCCGAGATCAGACGAGATCGGGCGCATTCAGGGTGGTGTGGCCGTAGGCAGTACTCAGGCTCTCCCTCAACCTTCTTATACTTGTCACCGGCACCCTGGCCCCGCCTTTCCATCACTTTACTACACTCAGCTGTGCTTTTTCACAAGCAACGCCACACACTCGTCTCTCGTCTCTCCTCTCTCCCCTCTCTCTCTCTCTCTTCCTCTGGCTGGCTCTCTCGCTCTCCTCAACCCCTGCCTCATGCTGCTTTGCTCCCTCTTTAACCTCTTCCTGCCTGCACCTTCTCAAACACATTCTCAGCCTGGCCTCCAAGGCTCCTCTCTGCCTTCCCCTGGCCTGACTTTAAGCCTAAAGCTGACAGGGCTCAACACCACAGGAGCAGCAGGGCGCAAGCTTTCTAGACAGCAGCAGAGCCCACCAGGAAGGCCGGGCCTTCGCTCGCCTGACAGCCAGACTTCTCCGGGCACCAGCTAGTGCTCCCGCCTATCTGCCCCGACGCAAAAAATAAAAAATAAAAAAAGACAGGGACCCTGGTTGCACCAGGGCCTACAAACGCCAGTCCCCTGCCTGCTCGGCCTCAGTCTTTTGGGTGGCGTAGTGGCCGCTCCCCCCTTCCCTGCGTGCACCACAAGGCCCTGCCGCTCAAGGCCCCACCTCTTGCCGCAGGTCTCGCGCTCTTGTTGGGTGGGGTGCAACTCATCCTGCGCGCAGGGGTGCCTTTCACCGTCCACCCACTCACCATTGCCCGGGACCAGGCGGAGACTGCGGTCATGTCAAAGTCCTACGTTAGGTGGGTTCCCCTGACCTAGAGATGAGCCATAACACTGTGTGCAGCACCCAAGGGACAGGGTCCCTCTGAAAACGACTTAGAAACATAGAAACATAGAATGTGTCGGCAGATAAGAACCATTTGGCCCATCTAGTCTGCCCAATATATCTGAATCCTTTGAATAGTCCCTGGCCCTATCTTATATGAAGGATAGCCTTATGCCTATCCCATGCATGCTTAAACTCCTTCACTGTATTTGCAGCTACCACTTCTGCAGGAAGGTTATTCCATGCATCCACTACTCTCTCAGTAAAGTAATACTTCCTCATATTACTTTTAAACCTTTGCCCCTCTAGTTTAAAACGGTGTCCTCTTGTGGTAGTTTTTCTTCTTTTAAATATGCTCTCCTCCTTTACCGAGTTGATTCCCTTTATGTATTTAAAAGTTTCTATCATATCCCCTCTGTCTCTTCTTTCTTCCAAGCTATACATGTTAAGGTCCTTTAACCTTTCCTGGTAAGTTTTTTCCTGCAATCCATGTACTAGTTTAGTAGCTCTTCTCTGAACTCTCTCTAGAGTATCTATATCCTTCTGGAGATATGGCCTCCAGTACTGCGCACGACTGTCCCGTCCCACTACACACCTTGGCTCTATGAATGTTGCAATTAGGAGGGCAGCTGCCGAGCTCCACCCGTCCAGCGTACCTCTGCTACCTCACTTCCAGTAACAGAATGGGGTCCCGCCGTGCATGTTGCGCCCACCTCATGCGCGCACTTGTTAGCTCCTTCACTCTGGTACCATGTGACCAGGCCACGGATCTCCGTAACGTGGGTTGGGTTCCGCTTGCTACTGGAAGCCGACAGCTGGGGAGGGAGCCAGAACATTCACCCCCCCTGGCTACCGGAGGACCCCTCACCTATACCAGGTACTACGTCTTACGACTGCCTGCAGTGTACCTTGCTCTCTTCCTGGGTTACCCATAGCAACGGCTTTACTCCTCCTGCTTGACTTGCCCAGTAGACCTTTTTCTTGTGTAGCTTTGCTTCATAGCCCACATGTGCCTTACTTACTCACCCAAGTTCTTTTGAATAGGCCAGGAGGACAAACATGCGCCCCTTTAAATGACTTCAGACCAGGCTTAGAACACTTGACGCAACATTCCTGAGAAGTCTTGGGCATTGCAGTTCAACGTGAACAATGGTCACATCCTGACCCTAACTACCACTGCTTGGCTGCCCAGGCCTACCTCTACAAGGTAGTAGTCCATATTGGCGTCCTGCAAGTGCTGGCTGATCCCCCCCGAACCCAGGCCTCCCCTGTATTTAGATTGCCGGTGGGTAGGCTGGATCCAAAAAGCCCGGGAACGGCAGCGCACACATTAACTCTTTCCCTACCAGCCTGGAGCAGCCACTAACTCAAAGCGTACTCCTGTAGGCAACCTGCCTACACTCTGACCTCTGCAGGGCGCAGGTTTCATGGCCCGTCGGCTGCTCTGTCGCTTCTCGCTGGCTTCGGCAGTCCGCCTGCGTGCTTCTCGCGCGGTCCCCCAGCCTGGGGAACGCAGCGGAATGTGTTGGCGCGAAGAGACTGAAGAGCAGGAGTGATAGAGCCAAAGCGGCTCAGCAGAGAGCGCTAGCGAATGGCTGGGCCGCGCAGCCTGGGTGGGATGTAGGATAGGGCTAGCTAGGTGGGGGTGGCCTCTCGGCGTGGCTTAGTTGCCGTAGGGGACTGGATGCGTGGCAAGCGTTCCTGAGGGGAAGAGAGAGAGAAAGCGTCAATTTCAAAGGAGGGGGCGTAAAAGGGAAGCAGGCGAAGAAAAGTGGGAGCTGGACTGGTGATTTTGGAGGAGCTAGGTGTGCAGGAGGGCCTGCAGAGTGCTGAGGAAAAAAAAAGAATGTAAAAAAGGCAGAGAGGAGAGTGACCCCTGCTGGAGGAAAAAAACAAAAGCCTACAGCACCTGGTATTCCCAGGCGGTCTCCCATCCAAGTACTAACCAGGCCCGACCCCGCTTAGCTTCCGAGATCAGACGAGATCGGGCGCATTCAGGGTGGTGTGGCCATAGGCAGTACTCAGGCTCTCCCTCAACCTTCTTATACTTGTCACCGGCACCCTGGCCCCGCCTTTCCATCACTTTACTACACTCAGCTGTGCTTTTTCACAAGCAACGCCACACACTCGTCTCTCCTCTCTCCCCTCTCTCTCTCTCTCTCTTCCTCTGGCTGGCTCTCTCGCTCTCCTCAACCCCTGCCTCATGCTGCTTTGCTCCCTCTTTAACCTCTTCCTGCCTGCACCTTCTCAAACACATTCTCAGCCTGGCCTCCAAGGCTCCTCTCTGCCTTCCCCTGGCCTGACTTTAAGCCTAAAGCTGACAGGGCTCAACACCACAGGAGCAGCAGGGCGCAAGCTTTCTAGACAGCAGCAGAGCCCACCAGGAAGGCCGGGCCTTCGCTCGCCTGACAGCCAGACTTCTCCGGGCACCAGCTAGTGCTCCCGCCTATCTGCCCCGACGCAAAAAATAAAAAATAAAAAAAGACAGGGACCCTGGTTGCACCAGGGCCTACAAACGCCAGTCCCCTGCCTGCTCGGCCTCAGTCTTTTGGGTGGCGTAGTGGCCGCTCCCCCCTTCCCTGCGTGCACCACAAGGCCCTGCCGCTCAAGGCCCCACCTCTTGCCGCAGGTCTCGCGCTCTTGTTGGGTGGGGTGCAACTCATCCTGCGCGCAGGGGTGCCTTTCGCCGTCCCCCCACTCACCATTGCCCGGGACCAGGCGGAGACTGCGGTCATGTCAAAGTCCTACGTTAGGTGGGTTCCCCTGACCTAGAGATGAGCCATAACACTGTGTGCAGCACCGAAGGGACAGGGTCCCTCTGAAAACGACTTAGAAACATAGAAACATAGAATGTGTCGGCAGATAAGAACCATTTGGCCCATCTAGTCTGCCCAATATATCTGAATCCTTTGAATAGTCCCTGGCCCTATCTTATATGAAGGATAGCCTTATGCCTATCCCATGCATGCTTAAACTCCTTCACTGTATTTGCAGCTACCACTTCTGCAGGAAGGTTATTCCATGCATCCACTACTCTCTCAGTAAAGTAATACTTCCTCATATTACTTTTAAACCTTTGCCCCTCTAGTTTAAAACGGTGTCCTCTTGTGGTAGTTTTTCTTCTTTTAAATATGCTCTCCTCCTTTACCGAGTTGATTCCCTTTATGTATTTAAAAGTTTCTATCATATCCCCTCTGTCTCTTCTTTCTTCCAAGCTATACATGTTAAGGTCCTTTAACCTTTCCTGGTAAGTTTTTTCCTGCAATCCATGTACTAGTTTAGTAGCTCTTCTCTGAACTCTCTCTAGAGTATCTATATCCTTCTGGAGATATGGCCTCCAGTACTGCGCACGACTGTCCCGTCCCACTACACACCTTGGCTCTATGAATGTTGCAATTAGGAGGGCAGCTGCCGAGCTCCACCCGTCCAGCGTACCTCTGCTACCTCACTTCCAGTAACAGAATGGGGTCCCGCCGTGCATGTTGCGCCCACCTCATGCGCGCACTTGTTAGCTCCTTCACTCTGGTACCATGTGACCAGGCCACGGATCTCCGTAACGTGGGTTGGGTTCCGCTTGCTACTGGAAGCCGACAGCTGGGGAGGGAGCCAGAACATTCACCCCCCCTGGCTACCGGAGGACCCCTCACCTATACCAGGTACTACGTCTTACGACTGCCTGCAGTGTACCTTGCTCTCTTCCTGGGTTACCCATAGCAACGGCTTTACTCCTCCTGCTTGACTTGCCCAGTAGACCTTTTTCTTGTGTAGCTTTGCTTCATAGCCCACATGTGCCTTACTTACTCACCCAAGTTCTTTTGAATAGGCCAGGAGGACAAACATGCGCCCCTTTAAATGACTTCAGACCAGGCTTAGAACACTTGACGCAACATTCCTGAGAAGTCTTGGGCATTGCAGTTCAACGTGAACAATGGTCACATCCTGACCCTAACTACCACTGCTTGGCTGCCCAGGCCTACCTCTACAAGGTAGTAGTCCATATTGGCGTCCTGCAAGTGCTGGCTGATCCCCCCCGAACCCAGGCCTCCCCTGTATTTAGATTGCCGGTGGGTAGGCTGGATCCAAAAAGCCCGGGAACGGCAGCGCACACATTAACTCTTTCCCTACCAGCCTGGAGCAGCCACTAACTCAAAGCGTACTCCTGTAGGCAACCTGCCTACACTCTGACCTCTGCAGGGCGCAGGTTTCATGGCCCGTCGGCTGCTCTGTCGCTTCTCGCTGGCTTCGGCAGTCCGCCTGCGTGCTTCTCGCGCGGTCCCCCAGCCTGGGGAACGCAGCGGAATGTGTTGGCGCGAAGAGACTGAAGAGCAGGAGTGATAGAGCCAAAGCGGCTCAGCAGAGAGCGCTAGCGAATGGCTGGGCCGCGCAGCCTGGGTGGGATGTAGGATAGGGCTAGCTAGGTGGGGGTGGCCTCTCGGCGTGGCTTAGTTGCCGTAGGGGACTGGATGCGTGGCAAGCGTTCCTGAGGGGAAGAGAGAGAGAAAGCGTCAATTTTAAAGGAGGGGGCGTAAAAGGGAAGCAGGCGAAGAAAAGTGGGAGCTGGACTGGTGATTTTGGAGGAGCTAGGTGTGCAGGAGGGCCTGCAGAGTGCTGAGGAAAAAAAAAGAATGTAAAAAAGGCAGAGAGGAGAGTGACCCCTGCTGGAGGAAAAAAGCAAAAGCCTACAGCACCTGGTATTCCCAGGCGGTCTCCCATCCAAGTACTAACCAGGCCCGACCCTGCTTAGCTTCCGAGATCAGACGAGATCGGGCGCATTCAGGGTGGTGTGGCCGTAGGCAGTACTCAGGCTCTCCCTCAACCTTCTTATACTTGTCACCGGCACCCTGGCCCCGCCTTTCCATCACTTTACTACACTCAGCTGTGCTTTTTCACAAGCAACGCCACACACTCGTCTCTCCTCTCTCCCCTCTCTCTCTCTCTCTCTCTTCCTCTGGCTGGCTCTCTCGCTCTCCTCAACCCCTGCCTCATGCTGCTTTGCTCCCTCTTTAACCTCTTCCTGCCTGCACCTTCTCAAACACATTCTCAGCCTGGCCTCCAAGGCTCCTCTCTGCCTTCCCCTGGCCTGACTTTAAGCCTAAAGCTGACAGGGCTCAACACCACAGGAGCAGCAGGGCGCAAGCTTTCTAGACAGCAGCAGAGCCCACCAGGAAGGCCGGGCCTTCGCTCGCCTGACAGCCAGACTTCTCCGGGCACCAGCTAGTGCTCCCGCCTATCTGCCCCGACGCAAAAAATAAAAAATAAAAAAAGACAGGGACCCTGGTTGCACCAGGGCCTACAAACGCCAGTCCCCTGCCTGCTCGGCCTCAGTCTTTTGGGTGGCGTAGTGGCCGCTCCCCCCTTCCCTGCGTGCACCACAAGGCCCTGCCGCTCAAGGCCCCACCTCTTGCCGCAGGTCTCGCGCTCTTGTTGGGTGGGGTGCAACTCATCCTGCGCGCAGGGGTGCCTTTCACCGTCCACCCACTCACCATTGCCCGGGACCAGGCGGAGACTGCGGTCATGTCAAAGTCCTACGTTAGGTGGGTTCCCCTGACCTAGAGATGAGCCATAACACTGTGTGCAGCACCCAAGGGACAGGGTCCCTCTGAAAACGACTTAGAAACATAGAAACATAGAATGTGTCGGCAGATAAGAACCATTTGGCCCATCTAGTCTGCCCAATATATCTGAATCCTTTGAATAGTCCCTGGCCCTATCTTATATGAAGGATAGCCTTATGCCTATCCCATGCATGCTTAAACTCCTTCACTGTATTTGCAGCTACCACTTCTGCAGGAAGGTTATTCCATGCATCCACTACTCTCTCAGTAAAGTAATACTTCCTCATATTACTTTTAAACCTTTGCCCCTCTAGTTTAAAACGGTGTCCTCTTGTGGTAGTTTTTCTTCTTTTAAATATGCTCTCCTCCTTTACCGAGTTGATTCCCTTTATGTATTTAAAAGTTTCTATCATATCCCCTCTGTCTCTTCTTTCTTCCAAGCTATACATGTTAAGGTCCTTTAACCTTTCCTGGTAAGTTTTTTCCTGCAATCCATGTACTAGTTTAGTAGCTCTTCTCTGAACTCTCTCTAGAGTATCTATATCCTTCTGGAGATATGGCCTCCAGTACTGCGCACGACTGTCCCGTCCCACTACACACCTTGGCTCTATGAATGTTGCAATTAGGAGGGCAGCTGCCGAGCTCCACCCGTCCAGCGTACCTCTGCTACCTCACTTCCAGTAACAGAATGGGGTCCCGCCGTGCATGTTGCGCCCACCTCATGCGCGCACTTGTTAGCTCCTTCACTCTGGTACCATGTGACCAGGCCACGGATCTCCGTAACGTGGGTTGGGTTCCGCTTGCTACTGGAAGCCGACAGCTGGGGAGGGAGCCAGAACATTCACCCCCCCTGGCTACCGGAGGACCCCTCACCTATACCAGGTACTACGTCTTACGACTGCCTGCAGTGTACCTTGCTCTCTTCCTGGGTTACCCATAGCAACGGCTTTACTCCTCCTGCTTGACTTGCCCAGTAGACCTTTTTCTTGTGTAGCTTTGCTTCATAGCCCACATGTGCCTTACTTACTCACCCAAGTTCTTTTGAATAGGCCAGGAGGACAAACATGCGCCCCTTTAAATGACTTCAGACCAGGCTTAGAACACTTGACGCAACATTCCTGAGAAGTCTTGGGCATTGCAGTTCAACGTGAACAATGGTCACATCCTGACCCTAACTACCACTGCTTGGCTGCCCAGGCCTACCTCTACAAGGTAGTAGTCCATATTGGCGTCCTGCAAGTGCTGGCTGATCCCCCCCGAACCCAGGCCTCCCCTGTATTTAGATTGCCGGTGGGTAGGCTGGATCCAAAAAGCCCGGGAACGGCAGCGCACACATTAACTCTTTCCCTACCAGCCTGGAGCAGCCACTAACTCAAAGCGTACTCCTGTAGGCAACCTGCCTACACTCTGACCTCTGCAGGGCGCAGGTTTCATGGCCCGTCGGCTGCTCTGTCGCTTCTCGCTGGCTTCGGCAGTCCGCCTGCGTGCTTCTCGCGCGGTCCCCCAGCCTGGGGAACGCAGCGGAATGTGTTGGCGCGAAGAGACTGAAGAGCAGGAGTGATAGAGCCAAAGCGGCTCAGCAGAGAGCGCTAGCGAATGGCTGGGCCGCGCAGCCTGGGTGGGATGTAGGATAGGGCTAGCTAGGTGGGGGTGGCCTCTCGGCGTGGCTTAGTTGCCGTAGGGGACTGGATGCGTGGCAAGCGTTCCTGAGGGGAAGAGAGAGAGAGAAAGCGTCAATTTCAAAGGAGGGGGCGTAAAAGGGAAGCAGGCGAAGAAAAGTGGGAGCTGGACTGGTGATTTTGGAGGAGCTAGGTGTGCAGGAGGGCCTGCAGAGTGCTGAGGAAAAAAAAAGAATGTAAAAAAGGCAGAGAGGAGAGTGACCCCTGCTGGAGGAAAAAAGCAAAAGCCTACAGCACCTGGTATTCCCAGGCGGTCTCCCATCCAAGTACTAACCAGGCCCGACCCTGCTTAGCTTCCGAGATCAGACGAGATCGGGCGCATTCAGGGTGGTGTGGCCATAGGCAGTACTCAGGCTCTCCCTCAACCTTCTTATACTTGTCACCGGCACCCTGGCCCCGCCTTTCCATCACTTTACTACACTCAGCTGTGCTTTTTCACAAGCAACGCCACACACTCGTCTCTCCTCTCTCCCCTCTCTCTCTCTCTCTCTCTCTCTCTCTCTCTTCCTCTGGCTGGCTCTCTCGCTCTCCTCAACCCCTGCCTCATGCTGCTTTGCTCCCTCTTTAACCTCTTCCTGCCTGCACCTTCTCAAACACATTCTCAGCCTGGCCTCCAAGGCTCCTCTCTGCCTTCCCCTGGCCTGACTTTAAGCCTAAAGCTGACAGGGCTCAACACCACAGGAGCAGCAGGGCGCAAGCTTTCTAGACAGCAGCAGAGCCCACCAGGAAGGCCGGGCCTTCGCTCGCCTGACAGCCAGACTTCTCCGGGCACCAGCTAGTGCTCCCGCCTATCTGCCCCGACGCAAAAAATAAAAAATAAAAAAAGACAGGGACCCTGGTTGCACCAGGGCCTACAAACGCCAGTCCCCTGCCTGCTCGGCCTCAGTCTTTTGGGTGGCGTAGTGGCCGCTCCCCCCTTCCCTGCGTGCACCACAAGGCCCTGCCGCTCAAGGCCCCACCTCTTGCCGCAGGTCTCGCGCTCTTGTTGGGTGGGGTGCAACTCATCCTGCGCGCAGGGGTGCCTTTCGCCGTCCACCCACTCACCATTGCCCGGGACCAGGCGGAGACTGCGGTCATGTCAAAGTCCTACGTTAGGTGGGTTCCCCTGACCTAGAGATGAGCCATAACACTGTGTGCAGCACCCAAGGGACAGGGTCCCTCTGAAAACGACTTAGAAACATAGAAACATAGAATGTGTCGGCAGATAAGAACCATTTGGCCCATCTAGTCTGCCCAATATATCTGAATCCTTTGAATAGTCCCTGGCCCTATCTTATATGAAGGATAGCCTTATGCCTATCCCATGCATGCTTAAACTCCTTCACTGTATTTGCAGCTACCACTTCTGCAGGAAGGTTATTCCATGCATCCACTACTCTCTCAGTAAAGTAATACTTCCTCATATTACTTTTAAACCTTTGCCCCTCTAGTTTAAAACGGTGTCCTCTTGTGGTAGTTTTTCTTCTTTTAAATATGCTCTCCTCCTTTACCGAGTTGATTCCCTTTATGTATTTAAAAGTTTCTATCATATCCCCTCTGTCTCTTCTTTCTTCCAAGCTATACATGTTAAGGTCCTTTAACCTTTCCTGGTAAGTTTTTTCCTGCAATCCATGTACTAGTTTAGTAGCTCTTCTCTGAACTCTCTCTAGAGTATCTATATCCTTCTGGAGATATGGCCTCCAGTACTGCGCACGACTGTCCCGTCCCACTACACACCTTGGCTCTATGAATGTTGCAATTAGGAGGGCAGCTGCCGAGCTCCACCCGTCCAGCGTACCTCTGCTACCTCACTTCCAGTAACAGAATGGGGTCCCGCCGTGCATGTTGCGCCCACCTCATGCGCGCACTTGTTAGCTCCTTCACTCTGGTACCATGTGACCAGGCCACGGATCTCCGTAACGTGGGTTGGGTTCCGCTTGCTACTGGAAGCCGACAGCTGGGGAGGGAGCCAGAACATTCACCCCCCCTGGCTACCGGAGGACCCCTCACCTATACCAGGTACTACGTCTTACGACTGCCTGCAGTGTACCTTGCTCTCTTCCTGGGTTACCCATAGCAACGGCTTTACTCCTCCTGCTTGACTTGCCCAGTAGACCTTTTTCTTGTGTAGCTTTGCTTCATAGCCCACATGTGCCTTACTTACTCACCCAAGTTCTTTTGAATAGGCCAGGAGGACAAACATGCGCCCCTTTAAATGACTTCAGACCAGGCTTAGAACACTTGACGCAACATTCCTGAGAAGTCTTGGGCATTGCAGTTCAACGTGAACAATGGTCACATCCTGACCCTAACTACCACTGCTTGGCTGCCCAGGCCTACCTCTACAAGGTAGTAGTCCATATTGGCGTCCTGCAAGTGCTGGCTGATCCCCCCCGAACCCAGGCCTCCCCTGTATTTAGATTGCCGGTGGGTAGGCTGGATCCAAAAAGCCCGGGAACGGCAGCGCACACATTAACTCTTTCCCTACCAGCCTGGAGCAGCCACTAACTCAAAGCGTACTCCTGTAGGCAACCTGCCTACACTCTGACCTCTGCAGGGCGCAGGTTTCATGGCCCGTCGGCTGCTCTGTCGCTTCTCGCTGGCTTCGGCAGTCCGCCTGCGTGCTTCCCGCGCGGTCCCCCAGCCTGGGGAACGCAGCGGAATGTGTTGGCGCGAAGAGACTGAAGAGCAGGAGTGATAGAGCCAAAGCGGCTCAGCAGAGAGCGCTAGCGAATGGCTGGGCCGCGCAGCCTGGGTGGGATGTAGGATAGGGCTAGCTAGGTGGGGGTGGCCTCTCGGCGTGGCTTAGTTGCCGTAGGGGACTGGATGCGTGGCAAGCGTTCCTGAGGGGAAGAGAGAGAGAAAGCGTCAATTTCAAAGGAGGGGGCGTAAAAGGGAAGCAGGCGAAGAAAAGTGGGAGCTGGACTGGTGATTTTGGAGGAGCTAGGTGTGCAGGAGGGCCTGCAGAGTGCTGAGGAAAAAAAAAGAATGTAAAAAAGGCAGAGAGGAGAGTGACCCCTGCTGGAGGAAAAAAGCAAAAGCCTACAGCACCTGGTATTCCCAGGCGGTCTCCCATCCAAGTACTAACCAGGCCCGACCCTGCTTAGCTTCCGAGATCAGACGAGATCGGGCGCATTCAGGGTGGTGTGGCCGTAGGCAGTACTCAGGCTCTCCCTCAACCTTCTTATACTTGTCACCGGCACCCTGGCCCCGCCTTTCCATCACTTTACTACACTCAGCTGTGCTTTTTCACAAGCAACGCCACACACTCGTCTCTCGTCTCTCGTCTCTCGTCTCTCGTCTCTCCTCTCTCCTCTCTCCTCTCTCCCCTCTCTCTCTCTCTCTTCCTCTGGCTGGCTCTCTCGCTCTCCTCAACCCCTGCCTCATGCTGCTTTGCTCCCTCTTTAACCTCTTCCTGCCTGCACCTTCTCAAACACATTCTCAGCCTGGCCTCCAAGGCTCCTCTCTGCCTTCCCCTGGCCTGACTTTAAGCCTAAAGCTGACAGGGCTCAACACCACAGGAGCAGCAGGGCGCAAGCTTTCTAGACAGCAGCAGAGCCCACCAGGAAGGCCAGGCCTTCGCTCGCCTGACAGCCAGACTTCTCCGGGCACCAGCTAGTGCTCCCGCCTATCTGCCCCGACGCAAAAAAAAAAAAAAAAAAAAGACAGGGACCCTGGTTGCACCAGGGCCTACAAACGCCAGTCCCCTGCCTGCTCGGCCTCAGTCTTTTGGGTGGCGTAGTGGCCGCTCCCCCCTTCCCTGCGTGCACCACAAGGCCCTGCCGCTCGAGGCCCCACCTCTTGCCGCAGGTCTCGCGCTCTTGTTGGGTGGGGTGCAACTCATCCTGCGCGCAGGGGTGCCTTTCGCCGTCCACCCACTCACCATTGCCCGGGACCAGGCGGAGACTGCGGTCATGTCAAAGTCCTACGTTAGGTGGGTTCCCCTGACCTAGAGATGAGCCATAACACTGTGTGCAGCACCGAAGGGACAGGGTCCCTCTGAAAACGACTTAGAAACATAGAAACATAGAATGTGTCGGCAGATAAGAACCATTTGGCCCATCTAGTCTGCCCAATATATCTGAATCCTTTGAATAGTCCCTGGCCCTATCTTATATGAAGGATAGCCTTATGCCTATCCCATGCATGCTTAAACTCCTTCACTGTATTTGCAGCTACCACTTCTGCAGGAAGGTTATTCCATGCATCCACTACTCTCTCAGTAAAGTAATACTTCCTCATATTACTTTTAAACCTTTGCCCCTCTAGTTTAAAACGGTGTCCTCTTGTGGTAGTTTTTCTTCTTTTAAATATGCTCTCCTCCTTTACCGAGTTGATTCCCTTTATGTATTTAAAAGTTTCTATCATATCCCCTCTGTCTCTTCTTTCTTCCAAGCTATACATGTTAAGGTCCTTTAACCTTTCCTGGTAAGTTTTTTCCTGCAATCCATGTACTAGTTTAGTAGCTCTTCTCTGAACTCTCTCTAGAGTATCTATATCCTTCTGGAGATATGGCCTCCAGTACTGCGCACGACTGTCCCGTCCCACTACACACCTTGGCTCTATGAATGTTGCAATTAGGAGGGCAGCTGCCGAGCTCCACCCGTCCAGCGTACCTCTGCTACCTCACTTCCAGTAACAGAATGGGGTCCCGCCGTGCATGTTGCGCCCACCTCATGCGCGCACTTGTTAGCTCCTTCACTCTGGTACCATGTGACAAGGCCACGGATCTCCGTAACGTGGGTTGGGTTCCGCTTGCTACTGGAAGCCGACAGCTGGGGAGGGAGCCAGAACATTCACCCCCCCTGGCTACCGGAGGACCCCTCACCTATACCAGGTACTACGTCTTACGACTGCCTGCAGTGTACCTTGCTCTCTTCCTGGGTTACCCATAGCAACGGCTTTACTCCTCCTGCTTGACTTGCCCAGTAGACCTTTTTCTTGTGTAGCTTTGCTTCATAGCCCACATGTGCCTTACTTACTCACCCAAGTTCTTTTGAATAGGCCAGGAGGACAAACATGCGCCCCTTTAAATGACTTCAGACCAGGCTTAGAACACTTGACGCAACATTCCTGAGAAGTCTTGGGCATTGCAGTTCAACGTGAACAATGGTCACATCCTGACCCTAACTACCACTGCTTGGCTGCCCAGGCCTACCTCTACAAGGTAGTAGTCCATATTGGCGTCCTGCAAGTGCTGGCTGATCCCCCCCGAACCCAGGCCTCCCCTGTATTTAGATTGCCGGTGGGTAGGCTGGATCCAAAAAGCCCGGGAACGGCAGCGCACACATTAACTCTTTCCCTACCAGCCTGGAGCAGCCACTAACTCAAAGCGTACTCCTGTAGGCAACCTGCCTACACTCTGACCTCTGCAGGGCGCAGGTTTCATGGCCCGTCGGCTGCTCTGTCGCTTCTCGCTGGCTTCGGCAGTCCGCCTGCGTGCTTCTCGCGCGGTCCCCCAGCCTGGGGAACGCAGCGGAATGTGTTGGCGCGAAGAGACTGAAGAGCAGGAGTGATAGAGCCAAAGCGGCTCAGCAGAGAGCGCTAGCGAATGGCTGGGCCGCGCAGCCTGGGTGGGATGTAGGATAGGGCTAGCTAGGTGGGGGTGGCCTCTCGGCGTGGCTTAGTTGCCGTAGGGGACTGGATGCGTGGCAAGCGTTCCTGAGGGGAAGAGAGAGAGAAAGCGTCAATTTCAAAGGAGGGGGCGTAAAAGGGAAGCAGGCGAAGAAAAGTGGGAGCTGGACTGGTGATTTTGGAGGAGCTAGGTGTGCAGGAGGGCCTGCAGAGTGCTGAGGAAAAAAAAAGAATGTAAAAAAGGCAGAGAGGAGAGTGACCCCTGCTGGAGGAAAAAAGCAAAAGCCTACAGCACCTGGTATTCCCAGGCGGTCTCCCATCCAAGTACTAACCAGGCCCGACCCTGCTTAGCTTCCGAGATCAGACGAGATCGGGCGCATTCAGGGTGGTGTGGCCGTAGGCAGTACTCAGGCTCTCCCTCAACCTTCTTATACTTGTCACCGGCACCCTGGCCCCGCCTTTCCATCACTTTACTACACTCAGCTGTGCTTTTTCACAAGCAACGCCACACACTCGTCTCTCCTCTCTCCCCTCTCTCTCTCTCTCTCTTCCTCTGGCTGGCTCTCTCGCTCTCCTCAACCCCTGCCTCATGCTGCTTTGCTCCCTCTTTAACCTCTTCCTGCCTGCACCTTCTCAAACACATTCTCAGCCTGGCCTCCAAGGCTCCTCTCTGCCTTCCCCTGGCCTGACTTTAAGCCTAAAGCTGACAGGGCTCAACACCACAGGAGCAGCAGGGCGCAAGCTTTCTAGACAGCAGCAGAGCCCACCAGGAAGGCCGGGCCTTCGCTCGCCTGACAGCCAGACTTCTCCGGGCACCAGCTAGTGCTCCCGCCTATCTGCCCCGACGCAAAAAATAAAAAATAAAAAAAGACAGGGACCCTGGTTGCACCAGGGCCTACAAACGCCAGTCCCCTGCCTGCTCGGCCTCAGTCTTTTGGGTGGCGTAGTGGCCGCTCCCCCCTTCCCTGCGTGCACCACAAGGCCCTGCCGCTCAAGGCCCCACCTCTTGCCGCAGGTCTCGCGCTCTTGTTGGGTGGGGTGCAACTCATCCTGCGCGCAGGGGTGCCTTTCACCGTCCACCCACTCACCATTGCCCGGGACCAGGCGGAGACTGCGGTCATGTCAAAGTCCTACGTTAGGTGGGTTCCCCTGACCTAGAGATGAGCCATAACACTGTGTGCAGCACCCAAGGGACAGGGTCCCTCTGAAAACGACTTAGAAACATAGAAACATAGAATGTGTCGGCAGATAAGAACCATTTGGCCCATCTAGTCTGCCCAATATATCTGAATCCTTTGAATAGTCCCTGGCCCTATCTTATATGAAGGATAGCCTTATGCCTATCCCATGCATGCTTAAACTCCTTCACTGTATTTGCAGCTACCACTTCTGCAGGAAGGTTATTCCATGCATCCACTACTCTCTCAGTAAAGTAATACTTCCTCATATTACTTTTAAACCTTTGCCCCTCTAGTTTAAAACGGTGTCCTCTTGTGGTAGTTTTTCTTCTTTTAAATATGCTCTCCTCCTTTACCGAGTTGATTCCCTTTATGTATTTAAAAGTTTCTATCATATCCCCTCTGTCTCTTCTTTCTTCCAAGCTATACATGTTAAGGTCCTTTAACCTTTCCTGGTAAGTTTTTTCCTGCAATCCATGTACTAGTTTAGTAGCTCTTCTCTGAACTCTCTCTAGAGTATCTATATCCTTCTGGAGATATGGCCTCCAGTACTGCGCACGACTGTCCCGTCCCACTACACACCTTGGCTCTATGAATGTTGCAATTAGGAGGGCAGCTGCCGAGCTCCACCCGTCCAGCGTACCTCTGCTACCTCACTTCCAGTAACAGAATGGGGTCCCGCCGTGCATGTTGCGCCCACCTCATGCGCGCACTTGTTAGCTCCTTCACTCTGGTACCATGTGACCAGGCCACGGATCTCCGTAACGTGGGTTGGGTTCCGCTTGCTACTGGAAGCCGACAGCTGGGGAGGGAGCCAGAACATTCACCCCCCCTGGCTACCGGAGGACCCCTCACCTATACCAGGTACTACGTCTTACGACTGCCTGCAGTGTACCTTGCTCTCTTCCTGGGTTACCCATAGCAACGGCTTTACTCCTCCTGCTTGACTTGCCCAGTAGACCTTTTTCTTGTGTAGCTTTGCTTCATAGCCCACATGTGCCTTACTTACTCACCCAAGTTCTTTTGAATAGGCCAGGAGGACAAACATGCGCCCCTTTAAATGACTTCAGACCAGGCTTAGAACACTTGACGCAACATTCCTGAGAAGTCTTGGGCATTGCAGTTCAACGTGAACAATGGTCACATCCTGACCCTAACTACCACTGCTTGGCTGCCCAGGCCTACCTCTACAAGGTAGTAGTCCATATTGGCGTCCTGCAAGTGCTGGCTGATCTCCCCCGAACCCAGGCCTCCCCTGTATTTAGATTGCCGGTGGGTAGGCTGGATCCAAAAAGCCCGGGAACGGCAGCGCACACATTAACTCTTTCCCTACCAGCCTGGAGCAGCCACTAACTCAAAGCGTACTCCTGTAGGCAACCTGCCTACACTCTGACCTCTGCAGGGCGCAGGTTTCATGGCCCGTCGGCTGCTCTGTCGCTTCTCGCTGGCTTCGGCAGTCCGCCTGCGTGCTTCTCGCGCGGTCCCCCAGCCTGGGGAACGCAGCGGAATGTGTTGGCGCGAAGAGACTGAAGAGCAGGAGTGATAGAGCCAAAGCGGCTCAGCAGAGAGCGCTAGCGAATGGCTGGGCCGCGCAGCCTGGGTGGGATGTAGGATAGGGCTAGCTAGGTGGGGGTGGCCTCTCGGCGTGGCTTAGTTGCCGTAGGGGACTGGATGCGTGGCAAGCGTTCCTGAGGGGAAGAGAGAGAGAAAGCGTCAATTTCAAAGGAGGGGGCGTAAAAGGGAAGCAGGCGAAGAAAAGTGGGAGCTGGACTGGTGATTTTGGAGGAGCTAGGTGTGCAGGAGGGCCTGCAGAGTGCTGAGGAAAAAAAAAGAATGTAAAAAAGGCAGAGAGGAGAGTGACCCCTGCTGGAGGAAAAAAACAAAAGCCTACAGCACCTGGTATTCCCAGGCGGTCTCCCATCCAAGTACTAACCAGGCCCGACCCTGCTTAGCTTCCGAGATCAGACGAGATCGGGCGCATTCAGGGTGGTGTGGCCATAGGCAGTACTCAGGCTCTCCCTCAACCTTCTTATACTTGTCACCGGCACCCTGGCCCCGCCTTTCCATCACTTTACTACACTCAGCTGTGCTTTTTCACAAGCAACGCCACACACTCGTCTCTCGTCTCTCGTCTCTCGTCTCTCGTCTCTCGTCTCTCGTCTCTCGTCTCTCGTCTCTCGTCTCTCGTCTCTCCTCTCTCGTCTCTCCTCTCTCCCCTCTCTCTCTCTCTCTTCCTCTGGCTGGCTCTCTCGCTCTCCTCAACCCCTGCCTCATGCTGCTTTGCTCCCTCTTTAACCTCTTCCTGCCTGCACCTTCTCAAACACATTCTCAGCCTGGCCTCCAAGGCTCCTCTCTGCCTTCCCCTGGCCTGACTTTAAGCCTAAAGCTGACAGGGCTCAACACCACAGGAGCAGCAGGGCGCAAGCTTTCTAGACAGCAGCAGAGCCCACCAGGAAGGCCAGGCCTTCGCTCGCCTGACAGCCAGACTTCTCCGGGCACCAGCTAGTGCTCCCGCCTATCTGCCCCGACGCAAAAAATAAAAAAAAAAAAAGACAGGGACCCTGGTTGCACCAGGGCCTACAAACGCCAGTCCCCTGCCTGCTCGGCCTCAGTCTTTTGGGTGGCGTAGTGGCCGCTCCCCCCTTCCCTGCGTGCACCACAAGGCCCTGCCGCTCGAGGCCCCACCTCTTGCCGCAGGTCTCGCGCTCTTGTTGGGTGGGGTGCAACTCATCCTGCGCGCAGGGGTGCCTTTCGCCGTCCACCCACTCACCATTGCCCGGGACCAGGCGGAGACTGCGGTCATGTCAAAGTCCTACGTTAGGTGGGTTCCCCTGACCTAGAGATGAGCCATAACACTGTGTGCAGCACCGAAGGGACAGGGTCCCTCTGAAAACGACTTAGAAACATAGAATGTGTCGGCAGATAAGAACCATTTGGCCCATCTAGTCTGCCCAATATATCTGAATCCTTTGAATAGTCCCTGGCCCTATCTTATATGAAGGATAGCCTTATGCCTATCCCATGCATGCTTAAACTCCTTCACTGTATTTGCAGCTACCACTTCTGCAGGAAGGTTATTCCATGCATCCACTACTCTCTCAGTAAAGTAATACTTCCTCATATTACTTTTAAACCTTTGCCCCTCTAGTTTAAAACGGTGTCCTCTTGTGGTAGTTTTTCTTCTTTTAAATATGCTCTCCTCCTTTACCGAGTTGATTCCCTTTATGTATTTAAAAGTTTCTATCATATCCCCTCTGTCTCTTCTTTCTTCCAAGCTATACATGTTAAGGTCCTTTAACCTTTCCTGGTAAGTTTTTCCCTGCAATCCATGTACTAGTTTAGTAGCTCTTCTCTGAACTCTCTCTAGAGTATCTATATCCTTCTGGAGATATGGCCTCCAGTACTGCGCACGACTGTCCCGTCCCACTACACACCTTGGCTCTATGAATGTTGCAATTAGGAGGGCAGCTGCCGAGCTCCACCCGTCCAGCGTACCTCTGCTACCTCACTTCCAGTAACAGAATGGGGTCCCGCCGTGCATGTTGCGCCCACCTCATGCGCGCACTTGTTAGCTCCTTCACTCTGGTACCATGTGACCAGGCCACGGATCTCCGTAACGTGGGTTGGGTTCCGCTTGCTACTGGAAGCCGACAGCTGGGGAGGGAGCCAGAACATTCACCCCCCCTGGCTACCGGAGGACCCCTCACCTATACCAGGTACTACGTCTTACGACTGCCTGCAGTGTACCTTGCTCTCTTCCTGGGTTACCCATAGCAACGGCTTTACTCCTCCTGCTTGACTTGCCCAGTAGACCTTTTTCTTGTGTAGCTTTGCTTCATAGCCCACATGTGCCTTACTTACTCACCCAAGTTCTTTTGAATAGGCCAGGAGGACAAACATGCGCCCCTTTAAATGACTTCAGACCAGGCTTAGAACACTTGACGCAACATTCCTGAGAAGTCTTGGGCATTGCAGTTCAACGTGAACAATGGTCACATCCTGACCCTAACTACCACTGCTTGGCTGCCCAGGCCTACCTCTACAAGGTAGTAGTCCATATTGGCGTCCTGCAAGTGCTGGCTGATCCCCCCCGAACCCAGGCCTCCCCTGTATTTAGATTGCCGGTGGGTAGGCTGGATCCAAAAAGCCCGGGAACGGCAGCGCACACATTAACTCTTTCCCTACCAGCCTGGAGCAGCCACTAACTCAAAGCGTACTCCTGTAGGCAACCTGCCTACACTCTGACCTCTGCAGGGCGCAGGTTTCATGGCCCGTCGGCTGCTCTGTCGCTTCTCGCTGGCTTCGGCAGTCCGCCTGCGTGCTTCTCGCGCGGTCCCCCAGCCTGGGGAACGCAGCGGAATGTGTTGGCGCGAAGAGACTGAAGAGCAGGAGTGATAGAGCCAAAGCGGCTCAGCAGAGAGCGCTAGCGAATGGCTGGGCCGCGCAGCCTGGGTGGGATGTAGGATAGGGCTAGCTAGGTGGGGGTGGCCTCTCGGCGTGGCTTAGTTGCCGTAGGGGACTGGATGCGTGGCAAGCATTCCTGAGGGGAAGAGAGAGAGAAAGCGTCAATTTCAAAGGAGGGGGCGTAAAAGGGAAGCAGGCGAAGAAAAGTGGGAGCTGGACTGGTGATTTTGGAGGAGCTAGGTGTGCAGGAGGGCCTGCAGAGTGCTGAGGAAAAAAAAAGAATGTAAAAAAGGCAGAGAGGAGAGTGACCCCTGCTGGAGGAAAAAAGCAAAAGCCTACAGCACCTGGTATTCCCAGGCGGTCTCCCATCCAAGTACTAACCAGGCCCGACCCTGCTTAGCTTCCGAGATCAGACGAGATCGGGCGCATTCAGGGTGGTGTGGCCGTAGGCAGTACTCAGGCTCTCCCTCAACCTTCTTATACTTGTCACCGGCACCCTGGCCCCGCCTTTCCATCACTTTACTACACTCAGCTGTGCTTTTTCACAAGCAACGCCACACACTCGTCTCTCGTCTCTCGTCTCTCGTCTCTCGTCTCTCCTCTCTCCCCTCTCTCCCTCTCTCTCTCTCTCTCTCTCTTCCTCTGGCTGGCTCTCTCGCTCTCCTCAACCCCTGCCTCATGCTGCTTTGCTCCCTCTTTAACCTCTTCCTGCCTGCACCTTCTCAAACACATTCTCAGCCTGGCCTCCAAGGCTCCTCTCTGCCTTCCCCTGGCCTGACTTTAAGCCTAAAGCTGACAGGGCTCAACACCACAGGAGCAGCAGGGCGCAAGCTTTCTAGACAGCAGCAGAGCCCACCAGGAAGGCCGGGCCTTCGCTCGCCTGACAGCCAGACTTCTCCGGGCACCAGCTAGTGCTCCCGCCTATCTGCCCCGACGCAAAAAATAAAAAATAAAAAAAGACAGGGACCCTGGTTGCACCAGGGCCTACAAACGCCAGTCCCCTGCCTGCTCGGCCTCAGTCTTTTGGGTGGCGTAGTGGCCGCTCCCCCCTTCCCTGCGTGCACCACAAGGCCCTGCCGCTCGAGGCCCCACCTCTTGCCGCTGGTCTCGCGCTCTTGTTGGGTGGGGTGCAACTCATCCTGCGCGCAGGGGTGCCTTTCGCCGTCCCCCCACTCACCATTGCCCGGGACCAGGCGGAGACTGCGGTCATGTCAAAGTCCTACGTTAGGTGGGTTCCCCTGACCTAGAGATGAGCCATAACACTGTGTGCAGCACCGAAGGGACAGGGTCCCTCTGAAAACGACTTAGAAACATAGAAACATAGAATGTGTCGGCAGATAAGAACCATTTGGCCCATCTAGTCTGCCCAATATATCTGAATCCTTTGAATAGTCCCTGGCCCTATCTTATATGAAGGATAGCCTTATGCCTATCCCATGCATGCTTAAACTCCTTCACTGTATTTGCAGCTACCACTTCTGCAGGAAGGTTATTCCATGCATCCACTACTCTCTCAGTAAAGTAATACTTCCTCATATTACTTTTAAACCTTTGCCCCTCTAGTTTAAAACGGTGTCCTCTTGTGGTAGTTTTTCTTCTTTTAAATATGCTCTCCTCCTTTACCGAGTTGATTCCCTTTATGTATTTAAAAGTTTCTATCATATCCCCTCTGTCTCTTCTTTCTTCCAAGCTATACATGTTAAGGTCCTTTAACCTTTCCTGGTAAGTTTTTTCCTGCAATCCATGTACTAGTTTAGTAGCTCTTCTCTGAACTCTCTCTAGAGTATCTATATCCTTCTGGAGATATGGCCTCCAGTACTGCGCACGACTGTCCCGTCCCACTACACACCTTGGCTCTATGAATGTTGCAATTAGGAGGGCAGCTGCCGAGCTCCACCCGTCCAGCGTACCTCTGCTACCTCACTTCCAGTAACAGAATGGGGTCCCGCCGTGCATGTTGCGCCCACCTCATGCGCGCACTTGTTAGCTCCTTCACTCTGGTACCATGTGACCAGGCCACGGATCTCCGTAACATGGGTTGGGTTCCGCTTGCTACTGGAATCCGACAGCTGGGGAGGGAGCCAGAACATTCACCCCCCCTGGCTACCGGAGGACCCCTCACCTATACCAGGTACTACGTCTTACGACTGCCTGCAGTGTACCTTGCTCTCTTCCTGGGTTACCCATAGCAACGGCTTTACTCCTCCTGCTTGACTTGCCCAGTAGACCTTTTTCTTGTGTAGCTTTGCTTCATAGCCCACATGTGCCTTACTTACTCACCCAAGTTCTTTTGAATAGGCCAGGAGGACAAACATGCGCCCCTTTAAATGACTTCAGACCAGGCTTAGAACACTTGACGCAACATTCCTGAGAAGTCTTGGGCATTGCAGTTCAACGTGAACAATGGTCACATCCTGACCCTAACTACCACTGCTTGGCTGCCCAGGCCTACCTCTACAAGGTAGTAGTCCATATTGGCGTCCTGCAAGTGCTGGCTGATCCCCCCCGAACCCAGGCCTCCCCTGTATTTAGATTGCCGGTGGGTAGGCTGGATCCAAAAAGCCCGGGAACGGCAGCGCACACATTAACTCTTTCCCTACCAGCCTGGAGCAGCCACTAACTCAAAGCGTACTCCTGTAGGCAACCTGCCTACACTCTGACCTCTGCAGGGCGCAGGTTTCATGGCCCGTCGGCTGCTCTGTCGCTTCTCGCTGGCTTCGGCAGTCCGCCTGCGTGCTTCTCGCGCGGTCCCCCAGCCTGGGGAACGCAGCGGAATGTGTTGGCGCGAAGAGACTGAAGAGCAGGAGTGATAGAGCCAAAGCGGCTCAGCAGAGAGCGCTAGCGAATGGCTGGGCCGCGCAGCCTGGGTGGGATGTAGGATAGGGCTAGCTAGGTGGGGGTGGCCTCTCGGCGTGGCTTAGTTGCCGTAGGGGACTGGATGCGTGGCAAGCGTTCCTGAGGGGAAGAGAGAGAGAAAGCGTCAATTTCAAAGGAGGGGGCGTAAAAGGGAAGCAGGCGAAGAAAAGTGGGAGCTGGACTGGTGATTTTGGAGGAGCTAGGTGTGCAGGAGGGCCTGCAGAGTGCTGAGGAAAAAAAAAGAATGTAAAAAAGGCAGAGAGGAGAGTGACCCCTGCTGGAGGAAAAAAGCAAAAGCCTACAGCACCTGGTATTCCCAGGCGGTCTCCCATCCAAGTACTAACCAGGCCCGACCCTGCTTAGCTTCCGAGATCAGACGAGATCGGGCGCATTCAGGGTGGTGTGGCCGTAGGCAGTACTCAGGCTCTCCCTCAACCTTCTTATACTTGTCACCGGCACCCTGGCCCCGCCTTTCCATCACTTTACTACACTCAGCTGTGCTTTTTCACAAGAAACGCCACACACTCGTCTCTCCTCTCTCATCTCTCCTCTCTCCCCTCTCTCTCTCTCTCTTCCTCTGGCTGGCTCTCTCGCTCTCCTCAACCCCTGCCTCATGCTGCTTTGCTCCCTCTTTAACCTCTTCCTGCCTGCACCTTCTCAAACACATTCTCAGCCTGGCCTCCAAGGCTCCTCTCTGCCTTCCCCTGGCCTGACTTTAAGCCTAAAGCTGACAGGGCTCAACACCACAGGAGCAGCAGGGCGCAAGCTTTCTAGACAGCAGCAGAGCCCACCAGGAAGGCCGGGCCTTCGCTCGCCTGACAGCCAGACTTCTCCGGGCACCAGCTAGTGCTCCCGCCTATCTGCCCCGACGCAAAAAATAAAAAATAAAAAAAGACAGGGACCCTGGTTGCACCAGGGCCTACAAACGCCAGTCCCCTGCCTGCTCGGCCTCAGTCTTTTGGGTGGCGTAGTGGCCGCTCCCCCCTTCCCTGCGTGCACCACAAGGCCCTGCCGCTCGAGGCCCCACCTCTTGCCGCAGGTCTCGCGCTCTTGTTGGGTGGGGTGCAACTCATCCTGCGCGCAGGGGTGCCTTTCGCCGTCCCCCCACTCACCATTGCCCGGGACCAGGCGGAGACTGCGGTCATGTCAAAGTCCTACGTTAGGTGGGTTCCCCTGACCTAGAGATGAGCCATAACACTGTGTGCAGCACCGAAGGGACAGGGTCCCTCTGAAAACGACTTAGAAACATAGAATGTGTCGGCAGATAAGAACCATTTGGCCCATCTAGTCTGCCCAATATATCTGAATCCTTTGAATAGTCCCTGGCCCTATCTTATATGAAGGATAGCCTTATGCCTATCCCATGCATGCTTAAACTCCTTCACTGTATTTGCAGCTACCACTTCTGCAGGAAGGTTATTCCATGCATCCACTACTCTCTCAGTAAAGTAATACTTCCTCATATTACTTTTAAACCTTTGCCCCTCTAGTTTAAAACGGTGTCCTCTTGTGGTAGTTTTTCTCCTTTTAAATATGCTCTCCTCCTTTACCGAGTTGATTCCCTTTATGTATTTAAAAGTTTCTATCATATCCCCTCTGTCTCTTCTTTCTTCCAAGCTATACATGTTAAGGTCCTTTAACCTTTCCTGGTAAGTTTTTTCCTGCAATCCATGTACTAGTTTAGTAGCTCTTCTCTGAACTCTCTCTAGAGTATCTATATCCTTCTGGAGATATGGCCTCCAGTACTGCGCACGACTGTCCCGTCCCACTACACACCTTGGCTCTATGAATGTTGCAATTAGGAGGGCAGCTGCCGAGCTCCACCCGTCCAGCGTACCTCTGCTACCTCACTTCCAGTAACAGAATGGGGTCCCGCCGTGCATGTTGCGCCCACCTCATGCGCGCACTTGTTAGCTCCTTCACTCTGGTACCATGTGACCAGGCCACGGATCTCCGTAACGTGGGTTGGGTTCCGCTTGCTACTGGAAGCCGACAGCTGGGGAGGGAGCCAGAACATTCACCCCCCCTGGCTACCGGAGGACCCCTCACCTATACCAGGTACTACGTCTTACGACTGCCTGCAGTGTACCTTGCTCTCTTCCTGGGTTACCCATAGCAACGGCTTTACTCCTCCTGCTTGACTTGCCCAGTAGACCTTTTTCTTGTGTAGCTTTGCTTCATAGCCCACATGTGCCTTACTTACTCACCCAAGTTCTTTTGAATAGGCCAGGAGGACAAACATGCGCCCCTTTAAATGACTTCAGACCAGGCTTAGAACACTTGACGCAACATTCCTGAGAAGTCTTGGGCATTGCAGTTCAACGTGAACAATGGTCACATCCTGACCCTAACTACCACTGCTTGGCTGCCCAGGCCTACCTCTACAAGGTAGTAGTCCATATTGGCGTCCTGCAAGTGCTGGCTGATCCCCCCCGAACCCAGGCCTCCCCTGTATTTAGATTGCCGGTGGGTAGGCTGGATCCAAAAAGCCCGGGAACGGCAGCGCACACATTAACTCTTTCCCTACCAGCCTGGAGCAGCCACTAACTCAAAGCGTACTCCTGTAGGCAACCTGCCTACACTCTGACCTCTGCAGGGCGCAGGTTTCATGGCCCGTCGGCTGCTCTGTCGCTTCTCGCTGGCTTCGGCAGTCCGCCTGCGTGCTTCTCGCGCGGTCCCCCAGCCTGGGGAACGCAGCGGAATGTGTTGGCGCGAAGAGACTGAAGAGCAGGAGTGATAGAGCCAAAGCGGCTCAGCAGAGAGCGCTAGCGAATGGCTGGGCCGCGCAGCCTGGGTGGGATGTAGGATAGGGCTAGCTAGGTGGGGGTGGCCTCTCGGCGTGGCTTAGTTGCCGTAGGGGACTGGATGCGTGGCAAGCGTTCCTGAGGGGAAGAGAGAGAGAAAGCGTCAATTTCAAAGGAGGGGGCGTAAAAGGGAAGCAGGCGAAGAAAAGTGGGAGCTGGACTGGTGATTTTGGAGGAGCTAGGTGTGCAGGAGGGCCTGCAGAGTGCTGAGGAAAAAAAAAGAATGTAAAAAAGGCAGAGAGGAGAGTGACCCCTGCTGGAGGAAAAAAGCAAAAGCCTACAGCACCTGGTATTCCCAGGCGGTCTCCCATCCAAGTACTAACCAGGCCCGACCCTGCTTAGCTTCCGAGATCAGACGAGATCGGGCGCATTCAGGGTGGTGTGGCCATAGGCAGTACTCAGGCTCTCCCTCAACCTTCTTATACTTGTCACCGGCACCCTGGCCCCGCCTTTCCATCACTTTACTACACTCAGCTGTGCTTTTTCACAAGCAACGCCACACACTCGTCTCTCCTCTCTCCCCTCTCTCTCTCTCTCTCTTCCTCTGGCTGGCTCTCTCGCTCTCCTCAACCCCTGCCTCATGCTGCTTTGCTCCCTCTTTAACCTCTTCCTGCCTGCACCTTCTCAAACACATTCTCAGCCTGGCCTCCAAGGCTCCTCTCTGCCTTCCCCTGGCCTGACTTTAAGCCTAAAGCTGACAGGGCTCAACACCACAGGAGCAGCAGGGCGCAAGCTTTCTAGACAGCAGCAGAGCCCACCAGGAAGGCCGGGCCTTCGCTCGCCTGACAGCCAGACTTCTCCGGGCACCAGCTAGTGCTCCCGCCTATCTGCCCCGACGCAAAAAATAAAAAATAAAAAAAGACAGGGACCCTGGTTGCACCAGGGCCTACAAACGCCAGTCCCCTGCCTGCTCGGCCTCAGTCTTTTGGGTGGCGTAGTGGCCGCTCCCCCCTTCCCTGCGTGCACCACAAGGCCCTGCCGCTCAAGGCCCCACCTCTTGCCGCAGGTCTCGCGCTCTTGTTGGGTGGGGTGCAACTCATCCTGCGCGCAGGGGTGCCTTTCGCCGTCCCCCCACTCACCATTGCCCGGGACCAGGCGGAGACTGCGGTCATGTCAAAGTCCTACGTTAGGTGGGTTCCCCTGACCTAGAGATGAGCCATAACACTGTGTGCAGCACCGAAGGGACAGGGTCCCTCTGAAAACGACTTAGAAACATAGAAACATAGAATGTGTCGGCAGATAAGAACCATTTGGCCCATCTAGTCTGCCCAATATATCTGAATCCTTTGAATAGTCCCTGGCCCTATCTTATATGAAGGATAGCCTTATGCCTATCCCATGCATGCTTAAACTCCTTCACTGTATTTGCAGCTACCACTTCTGCAGGAAGGTTATTCCATGCATCCACTACTCTCTCAGTAAAGTAATACTTCCTCATATTACTTTTAAACCTTTGCCCCTCTAGTTTAAAACGGTGTCCTCTTGTGGTAGTTTTTCTTCTTTTAAATATGCTCTCCTCCTTTACCGAGTTGATTCCCTTTATGTATTTAAAAGTTTCTATCATATCCCCTCTGTCTCTTCTTTCTTCCAAGCTATACATGTTAAGGTCCTTTAACCTTTCCTGGTAAGTTTTTTCCTGCAATCCATGTACTAGTTTAGTAGTTCTTCTCTGAACTCTCTCTAGAGTATCTATATCCTTCTGGAGATATGGCCTCCAGTACTGCGCACGACTGTCCCGTCCCACTACACACCTTGGCTCTATGAATGTTGCAATTAGGAGGGCAGCTGCCGAGCTCCACCCGTCCAGCGTACCTCTGCTACCTCACTTCCAGTAACAGAATGGGGTCCCGCCGTGCATGTTGCGCCCACCTCATGCGCGCACTTGTTAGCTCCTTCACTCTGGTACCATGTGACCAGGCCACGGATCTCCGTAACGTGGGTTGGGTTCCGCTTGCTACTGGAAGCCGACAGCTGGGGAGGGAGCCAGAACATTCACCCCCCCTGGCTACCGGAGGACCCCTCACCTATACCAGGTACTACGTCTTACGACTGCCTGCAGTGTACCTTGCTCTCTTCCTGGGTTACCCATAGCAACGGCTTTACTCCTCCTGCTTGACTTGCCCAGTAGACCTTTTTCTTGTGTAGCTTTGCTTCATAGCCCACATGTGCCTTACTTACTCACCCAAGTTCTTTTGAATAGGCCAGGAGGACAAACATGCGCCCCTTTAAATGACTTCAGACCAGGCTTAGAACACTTGACGCAACATTCCTGAGAAGTCTTGGGCATTGCAGTTCAACGTGAACAATGGTCACATCCTGACCCTAACTACCACTGCTTGGCTGCCCAGGCCTACCTCTACAAGGTAGTAGTCCATATTGGCGTCCTGCAAGTGCTGGCTGATCCCCCCCGAACCCAGGCCTCCCCTGTATTTAGATTGCCGGTGGGTAGGCTGGATCCAAAAAGCCCGGGAACGGCAGCGCACACATTAACTCTTTCCCTACCAGCCTGGAGCAGCCACTAACTCAAAGCGTACTCCTGTAGGCAACCTGCCTACACTCTGACCTCTGCAGGGCGCAGGTTTCATGGCCCGTCGGCTGCTCTGTCGCTTCTCGCTGGCTTCGGCAGTCCGCCTGCGTGCTTCTCGCGCGGTCCCCCAGCCTGGGGAACGCAGCGGAATGTGTTGGCGCGAAGAGACTGAAGAGCAGGAGTGATAGAGCCAAAGCGGCTCAGCAGAGAGCGCTAGCGAATGGCTGGGCCGCGCAGCCTGGGTGGGATGTAGGATAGGGCTAGCTAGGTGGGGGTGGCCTCTCGGCGTGGCTTAGTTGCCGTAGGGGACTGGATGCGTGGCAAGCGTTCCTGAGGGGAAGAGAGAGAGAAAGCGTCAATTTCAAAGGAGGGGGCGTAAAAGGGAAGCAGGCGAAGAAAAGTGGGAGCTGGACTGGTGATTTTGGAGGAGCTAGGTGTGCAGGAGGGCCTGCAGAGTGCTGAGGAAAAAAAAAGAATGTAAAAAAGGCAGAGAGGAGAGTGACCCCTGCTGGAGGAAAAAAGCAAAAGCCTACAGCACCTGGTATTCCCAGGCGGTCTCCCATCCAAGTACTAACCAGGCCCGACCCTGCTTAGCTTCCGAGATCAGACGAGATCGGGCGCATTCAGGGTGGTGTGGCCGTAGGCAGTACTCAAGCTCTCCCTCAACCTTCTTATACTTGTCACCGGCACCCTGGCCCCGCCTTTCCATCACTTTACTACACTCAGCTGTGCTTTTTCACAAGCAACGCCACACACTCGTCTCTCCTCTCTCCCCTCTCTCTCTCTCTCTCTCTCTCTCTTCCTCTGGCTGGCTCTCTCGCTCTCCTCAACCCCTGCCTCATGCTGCTTTGCTCCCTCTTTAACCTCTTCCTGCCTGCACCTTCTCAAACACATTCTCAGCCTGGCCTCCAAGGCTCCTCTCTGCCTTCCCCTGGCCTGACTTTAAGCCTAAAGCTGACAGGGCTCAACACCACAGGAGCAGCAGGGCGCAAGCTTTCTAGACAGCAGCAGAGCCCACCAGGAAGGCCGGGCCTTCGCTCGCCTGACAGCCAGACTTCTCCGGGCACCAGCTAGTGCTCCCGCCTATCTGCCCCGACGCAAAAAATAAAAAATAAAAAAAGACAGGGACCCTGGTTGCACCAGGGCCTACAAACGCCAGTCCCCTGCCTGCTCGGCCTCAGTCTTTTGGGTGGCGTAGTGGCCGCTCCCCCCTTCCCTGCGTGCACCACAAGGCCCTGCCGCTCAAGGCCCCACCTCTTGCCGCAGGTCTCGCGCTCTTGTTGGGTGGGGTGCAACTCATCCTGCGCGCAGGGGTGCCTTTCACCGTCCACCCACTCACCATTGCCCGGGACCAGGCGGAGACTGCGGTCATGTCAAAGTCCTACGTTAGGTGGGTTACCCTGACCTAGAGATGAGCCATAACACTGTGTGCAGCACCCAAGGGACAGGGTCCCTCTGAAAACGACTTAGAAACATAGAAACATAGAATGTGTCGGCAGATAAGAACCATTTGGCCCATCTAGTCTGCCCAATATATCTGAATCCTTTGAATAGTCCCTGGCCCTATCTTATATGAAGGATAGCCTTATGCCTATCCCATGCATGCTTAAACTCCTTCACTGTATTTGCAGCTACCACTTCTGCAGGAAGGTTATTCCATGCATCCACTACTCTCTCAGTAAAGTAATACTTCCTCATATTACTTTTAAACCTTTGCCCCTCTAGTTTAAAACGGTGTCCTCTTGTGGTAGTTTTTCTTCTTTTAAATATGCTCTCCTCCTTTACCGAGTTGATTCCCTTTATGTATTTAAAAGTTTCTATCATATCCCCTCTGTCTCTTCTTTCTTCCAAGCTATACATGTTAAGGTCCTTTAACCTTTCCTGGTAAGTTTTTTCCTGCAATCCATGTACTAGTTTAGTAGCTCTTCTCTGAACTCTCTCTAGAGTATCTATATCCTTCTGGAGATATGGCCTCCAGTACTGCGCACGACTGTCCCGTCCCACTACACACCTTGGCTCTATGAATGTTGCAATTAGGAGGGCAGCTGCCGAGCTCCACCCGTCCAGCGTACCTCTGCTACCTCACTTCCAGTAACAGAATGGGGTCCCGCCGTGCATGTTGCGCCCACCTCATGCGCGCACTTGTTAGCTCCTTCACTCTGGTACCATGTGACAAGGCCACGGATCTCCGTAACGTGGGTTGGGTTCCGCTTGCTACTGGAAGCCGACAGCTGGGGAGGGAGCCAGAACATTCACCCCCCCTGGCTACCGGAGGACCCCTCACCTATACCAGGTACTACGTCTTACGACTGCCTGCAGTGTACCTTGCTCTCTTCCTGGGTTACCCATAGCAACGGCTTTACTCCTCCTGCTTGACTTGCCCAGTAGACCTTTTTCTTGTGTAGCTTTGCTTCATAGCCCACATGTGCCTTACTTACTCACCCAAGTTCTTTTGAATAGGCCAGGAGGACAAACATGCGCCCCTTTAAATGACTTCAGACCAGGCTTAGAACACTTGACGCAACATTCCTGAGAAGTCTTGGGCATTGCAGTTCAACGTGAACAATGGTCACATCCTGACCCTAACTACCACTGCTTGGCTGCCCAGGCCTACCTCTACAAGGTAGTAGTCCATATTGGCGTCCTGCAAGTGCTGGCTGATCCCCCCCGAACCCAGGCATCCCCTGTATTTAGATTGCCGGTGGGTAGGCTGGATCCAAAAAGCCCGGGAACGGCAGCGCACACATTAACTCTTTCCCTACCAGCCTGGAGCAGCCACTAACTCAAAGCGTACTCCTGTAGGCAACCTGCCTACACTCTGACCTCTGCAGGGCGCAGGTTTCATGGCCCGTCGGCTGCTCTGTCGCTTCTCGCTGGCTTCGGCAGTCCGCCTGCGTGCTTCTCGCGCGGTCCCCCAGCCTGGGGAACGCAGCGGAATGTGTTGGCGCGAAGAGACTGAAGAGCAGGAGTGATAGAGCCAAAGCGGCTCAGCAGAGAGCGCTAGCGAATGGCTGGGCCGCGCAGCCTGGGTGGGATGTAGGATAGGGCTAGCTAGGTGGGGGTGGCCTCTCGGCGTGGCTTAGTTGCCGTAGGGGACTGGATGCGTGGCAAGCGTTCCTGAGGGGAAGAGAGAGAGAAAGCGTCAATTTCAAAGGAGGGGGCGTAAAAGGGAAGCAGGCGAAGAAAAGTGGGAGCTGGACTGGTGATTTTGGAGGAGCTAGGTGTGCAGGAGGGCCTGCAGAGTGCTGAGGAAAAAAAAAGAATGTAAAAAAGGCAGAGAGGAGAGTGACCCCTGCTGGAGGAAAAAAGCAAAAGCCTACAGCACCTGGTATTCCCAGGCGGTCTCCCATCCAAGTACTAACCAGGCCCGACCCTGCTTAGCTTCCGAGATCAGACGAGATCGGGCGCATTCAGGGTGGTGTGGCCGTAGGCAGTACTCAGGCTCTCCCTCAACCTTCTTATACTTGTCACCGGCACCCTGGCCCCGCCTTTCCATCACTTTACTACACTCAGCTGTGCTTTTTCACAAGCAACGCCACACACTCGTCTCTCCTCTCTCCCCTCTCTCTCTCTCTCTCTTCCTCTGGCTGGCTCTCTCGCTCTCCTCAACCCCTGCCTCATGCTGCTTTGCTCCCTCTTTAACCTCTTCCTGCCTGCACCTTCTCAAACACATTCTCAGCCTGGCCTCCAAGGCTCCTCTCTGCCTTCCCCTGGCCTGACTTTAAGCCTAAAGCTGACAGGGCTCAACACCACAGGAGCAGCAGGGCGCAAGCTTTCTAGACAGCAGCAGAGCCCACCAGGAAGGCCGGGCCTTCGCTCGCCTGACAGCCAGACTTCTCCGGGCACCAGCTAGTGCTCCCGCCTATCTGCCCCGACGCAAAAAATAAAAAATAAAAAAAGACAGGGACCCTGGTTGCACCAGGGCCTACAAACGCCAGTCCCCTGCCTGCTCGGCCTCAGTCTTTTGGGTGGCGTAGTGGCCGCTCCCCCCTTCCCTGCGTGCACCACAAGGCCCTGCCGCTCAAGGCCCCACCTCTTGCCGCAGGTCTCGCGCTCTTGTTGGGTGGGGTGCAACTCATCCTGCGCGCAGGGGTGCCTTTCACCGTCCACCCACTCACCATTGCCCGGGACCAGGCGGAGACTGCGGTCATGTCAAAGTCCTACGTTAGGTGGGTTCCCCTGACCTAGAGATGAGCCATAACACTGTGTGCAGCACCCAAGGGACAGGGTCCCTCTGAAAACGACTTAGAAACATAGAAACATAGAATGTGTCGGCAGATAAGAACCATTTGGCCCATCTAGTCTGCCCAATATATCTGAATCCTTTGAATAGTCCCTGGCCCTATCTTATATGAAGGATAGCCTTATGCCTATCCCATGCATGCTTAAACTCCTTCACTGTATTTGCAGCTACCACTTCTGCAGGAAGGTTATTCCATGCATCCACTACTCTCTCAGTAAAGTAATACTTCCTCATATTACTTTTAAACCTTTGCCCCTCTAGTTTAAAACGGTGTCCTCTTGTGGTAGTTTTTCTTCTTTTAAATATGCTCTCCTCCTTTACCGAGTTGATTCCCTTTATGTATTTAAAAGTTTCTATCATATCCCCTCTGTCTCTTCTTTCTTCCAAGCTATACATGTTAAGGTCCTTTAACCTTTCCTGGTAAGTTTTTTCCTGCAATCCATGTACTAGTTTAGTAGTTCTTCTCTGAACTCTCTCTAGAGTATCTATATCCTTCTGGAGATATGGCCTCCAGTACTGCGCACGACTGTCCCGTCCCACTACACACCTTGGCTCTATGAATGTTGCAATTAGGAGGGCAGCTGCCGAGCTCCACCCGTCCAGCGTACCTCTGCTACCTCACTTCCAGTAACAGAATGGGGTCCCGCCGTGCATGTTGCGCCCACCTCATGCGCGCACTTGTTAGCTCCTTCACTCTGGTACCATGTGACCAGGCCACGGATCTCCGTAACGTGGGTTGGGTTCCGCTTGCTACTGGAAGCCGACAGCTGGGGAGGGAGCCAGAACATTCACCCCCCCTGGCTACCGGAGGACCCCTCACCTATACCAGGTACTACGTCTTACGACTGCCTGCAGTGTACCTTGCTCTCTTCCTGGGTTACCCATAGCAACGGCTTTACTCCTCCTGCTTGACTTGCCCAGTAGACCTTTTTCTTGTGTAGCTTTGCTTCATAGCCCACATGTGCCTTACTTACTCACCCAAGTTCTTTTGAATAGGCCAGGAGGACAAACATGCGCCCCTTTAAATGACTTCAGACCAGGCTTAGAACACTTGACGCAACATTCCTGAGAAGTCTTGGGCATTGCAGTTCAACGTGAACAATGGTCACATCCTGACCCTAACTACCACTGCTTGGCTGCCCAGGCCTACCTCTACAAGGTAGTAGTCCATATTGGCGTCCTGCAAGTGCTGGCTGATCCCCCCCGAACCCAGGCCTCCCCTGTATTTAGATTGCCGGTGGGTAGGCTGGATCCAAAAAGCCCGGGAACGGCAGCGCACACATTAACTCTTTCCCTACCAGCCTGGAGCAGCCACTAACTCAAAGCGTACTCCTGTAGGCAACCTGCCTACACTCTGACCTCTGCAGGGCGCAGGTTTCATGGCCCGTCGGCTGCTCTGTCGCTTCTCGCTGGCTTCGGCAGTCCGCCTGCGTGCTTCTCGCGCGGTCCCCCAGCCTGGGGAACGCAGCGGAATGTGTTGGCGCGAAGAGACTGAAGAGCAGGAGTGATAGAGCCAAAGCGGCTCAGCAGAGAGCGCTAGCGAATGGCTGGGCCGCGCAGCCTGGGTGGGATGTAGGATAGGGCTAGCTAGGTGGGGGTGGCCTCTCGGCGTGGCTTAGTTGCCGTAGGGGACTGGATGCGTGGCAAGCGTTCCTGAGGGGAAGAGAGAGAGAAAGCGTCAATTTCAAAGGAGGGGGCGTAAAAGGGAAGCAGGCGAAGAAAAGTGGGAGCTGGACTGGTGATTTTGGAGGAGCTAGGTGTGCAGGAGGGCCTGCAGAGTGCTGAGGAAAAAAAAAGAATGTAAAAAAGGCAGAGAGGAGAGTGACCCCTGCTGGAGGAAAAAAGCAAAAGCCTACAGCACCTGGTATTCCCAGGCGGTCTCCCATCCAAGTACTAACCAGGCCTGACCCTGCTTAGCTTCCGAGATCAGACGAGATTGGGCGCATTCAGGGTGGTGTGGCCGTAGGCAGTACTCAAGCTCTCCCTCAACCTTCTTATACTTGTCACCGGCACCCTGGCCCCGCCTTTCCATCACTTTACTACACTCAGCTGTGCTTTTTCACAAGCAACGCCACACACTCGTCTCTCCTCTCTCCCCTCTCTCTCTCTCTCTCTCTCTCTCTTCCTCTGGCTGGCTCTCTCGCTCTCCTCAACCCCTGCCTCATGCTGCTTTGCTCCCTCTTTAACCTCTTCCTGCCTGCACCTTCTCAAACACATTCTCAGCCTGGCCTCCAAGGCTCCTCTCTGCCTTCCCCTGGCCTGACTTTAAGCCTAAAGCTGACAGGGCTCAACACCACAGGAGCAGCAGGGCGCAAGCTTTCTAGACAGCAGCAGAGCCCACCAGGAAGGCCGGGCCTTCGCTCGCCTGACAGCCAGACTTCTCCGGGCACCAGCTAGTGCTCCCGCCTATCTGCCCCGACGCAAAAAATAAAAAATAAAAAAAGACAGGGACCCTGGTTGCACCAGGGCCTACAAACGCCAGTCCCCTGCCTGCTCGGCCTCAGTCTTTTGGGTGGCGTAGTGGCCGCTCCCCCCTTCCCTGCGTGCACCACAAGGCCCTGCCGCTCAAGGCCCCACCTCTTGCCGCAGGTCTCGCGCTCTTGTTGGGTGGGGTGCAACTCATCCTGCGCGCAGGGGTGCCTTTCACCGTCCACCCACTCACCATTGCCCGGGACCAGGCGGAGACTGCGGTCATGTCAAAGTCCTACGTTAGGTGGGTTACCCTGACCTAGAGATGAGCCATAACACTGTGTGCAGCACCCAAGGGACAGGGTCCCTCTGAAAACGACTTAGAAACATAGAAACATAGAATGTGTCGGCAGATAAGAACCATTTGGCCCATCTAGTCTGCCCAATATATCTGAATCCTTTGAATAGTCCCTGGCCCTATCTTATATGAAGGATAGCCTTATGCCTATCCCATGCATGCTTAAACTCCTTCACTGTATTTGCAGCTACCACTTCTGCAGGAAGGTTATTCCATGCATCCACTACTCTCTCAGTAAAGTAATACTTCCTCATATTACTTTTAAACCTTTGCCCCTCTAGTTTAAAACGGTGTCCTCTTGTGGTAGTTTTTCTTCTTTTAAATATGCTCTCCTCCTTTACCGAGTTGATTCCCTTTATGTATTTAAAAGTTTCTATCATATCCCCTCTGTCTCTTCTTTCTTCCAAGCTATACATGTTAAGGTCCTTTAACCTTTCCTGGTAAGTTTTTTCCTGCAATCCATGTACTAGTTTAGTAGCTCTTCTCTGAACTCTCTCTAGAGTATCTATATCCTTCTGGAGATATGGCCTCCAGTACTGCGCACGACTGTCCCGTCCCACTACACACCTTGGCTCTATGAATGTTGCAATTAGGAGGGCAGCTGCCGAGCTCCACCCGTCCAGCGTACCTCTGCTACCTCACTTCCAGTAACAGAATGGGGTCCCGCCGTGCATGTTGCGCCCACCTCATGCGCGCACTTGTTAGCTCCTTCACTCTGGTACCATGTGACAAGGCCACGGATCTCCGTAACGTGGGTTGGGTTCCGCTTGCTACTGGAAGCCGACAGCTGGGGAGGGAGCCAGAACATTCACCCCCCCTGGCTACCGGAGGACCCCTCACCTATACCAGGTACTACGTCTTACGACTGCCTGCAGTGTACCTTGCTCTCTTCCTGGGTTACCCATAGCAACGGCTTTACTCCTCCTGCTTGACTTGCCCAGTAGACCTTTTTCTTGTGTAGCTTTGCTTCATAGCCCACATGTGCCTTACTTACTCACCCAAGTTCTTTTGAATAGGCCAGGAGGACAAACATGCGCCCCTTTAAATGACTTCAGACCAGGCTTAGAACACTTGACGCAACATTCCTGAGAAGTCTTGGGCATTGCAGTTCAACGTGAACAATGGTCACATCCTGACCCTAACTACCACTGCTTGGCTGCCCAGGCCTACCTCTACAAGGTAGTAGTCCATATTGGCGTCCTGCAAGTGCTGGCTGATCCCCCCCGAACCCAGGCATCCCCTGTATTTAGATTGCCGGTGGGTAGGCTGGATCCAAAAAGCCCGGGAACGGCAGCGCACACATTAACTCTTTCCCTACCAGCCTGGAGCAGCCACTAACTCAAAGCGTACTCCTGTAGGCAACCTGCCTACACTCTGACCTCTGCAGGGCGCAGGTTTCATGGCCCGTCGGCTGCTCTGTCGCTTCTCGCTGGCTTCGGCAGTCCGCCTGCGTGCTTCTCGCGCGGTCCCCCAGCCTGGGGAACGCAGCGGAATGTGTTGGCGCGAAGAGACTGAAGAGCAGGAGTGATAGAGCCAAAGCGGCTCAGCAGAGAGCGCTAGCGAATGGCTGGGCCGCGCAGCCTGGGTGGGATGTAGGATAGGGCTAGCTAGGTGGGGGTGGCCTCTCGGCGTGGCTTAGTTGCCGTAGGGGACTGGATGCGTGGCAAGCGTTCCTGAGGGGAAGAGAGAGAGAAAGCGTCAATTTCAAAGGAGGGGGCGTAAAAGGGAAGCAGGCGAAGAAAAGTGGGAGCTGGACTGGTGATTTTGGAGGAGCTAGGTGTGCAGGAGGGCCTGCAGAGTGCTGAGGAAAAAAAAAGAATGTAAAAAAGGCAGAGAGGAGAGTGACCCCTGCTGGAGGAAAAAAGCAAAAGCCTACAGCACCTGGTATTCCCAGGCGGTCTCCCATCCAGGTACTAACCAGGCCCGACCCTGCTTAGCTTCCGAGATCAGACGAGATCGGGCGCATTCAGGGTGGTGTGGCCGTAGGCAGTACTCAGGCTCTCCCTCAACCTTCTTATACTTGTCACCGGCACCCTGGCCCCGCCTTTCCATCACTTTACTACACTCAGCTGTGCTTTTTCACAAGCAACGCCACACACTCGTCTCTCCTCTCTCCCCTCTCTCTCTCTCTCTCTTCCTCTGGCTGGCTCTCTCGCTCTCCTCAACCCCTGCCTCATGCTGCTTTGCTCCCTCTTTAACCTCTTCCTGCCTGCACCTTCTCAAACACATTCTCAGCCTGGCCTCCAAGGCTCCTCTCTGCCTTCCCCTGGCCTGACTTTAAGCCTAAAGCTGACAGGGCTCAACACCACAGGAGCAGCAGGGCGCAAGCTTTCTAGACAGCAGCAGAGCCCACCAGGAAGGCCGGGCCTTCGCTCGCCTGACAGCCAGACTTCTCCGGGCACCAGCTAGTGCTCCCGCCTATCTGCCCCGACGCAAAAAATAAAAAATAAAAAAAGACAGGGACCCTGGTTGCACCAGGGCCTACAAACGCCAGTCCCCTGCCTGCTCGGCCTCAGTCTTTTGGGTGGCGTAGTGGCCGCTCCCCCCTTCCCTGCGTGCACCACAAGGCCCTGCCGCTCAAGGCCCCACCTCTTGCCGCAGGTCTCGCGCTCTTGTTGGGTGGGGTGCAACTCATCCTGCGCGCAGGGGTGCCTTTCACCGTCCACCCACTCACCATTGCCCGGGACCAGGCGGAGACTGCGGTCATGTCAAAGTCCTACGTTAGGTGGGTTCCCCTGACCTAGAGATGAGCCATAACACTGTGTGCAGCACCCAAGGGACAGGGTCCCTCTGAAAACGACTTAGAAACATAGAAACATAGAATGTGTCGGCAGATAAGAACCATTTGGCCCATCTAGTCTGCCCAATATATCTGAATCCTTTGAATAGTCCCTGGCCCTATCTTATATGAAGGATAGCCTTATGCCTATCCCATGCATGCTTAAACTCCTTCACTGTATTTGCAGCTACCACTTCTGCAGGAAGGTTATTCCATGCATCCACTACTCTCTCAGTAAAGTAATACTTCCTCATATTACTTTTAAACCTTTGCCCCTCTAGTTTAAAACGGTGTCCTCTTGTGGTAGTTTTTCTTCTTTTAAATATGCTCTCCTCCTTTACCGAGTTGATTCCCTTTATGTATTTAAAAGTTTCTATCATATCCCCTCTGTCTCTTCTTTCTTCCAAGCTATACATGTTAAGGTCCTTTAACCTTTCCTGGTAAGTTTTTTCCTGCAATCCATGTACTAGTTTAGTAGCTCTTCTCTGAACTCTCTCTAGAGTATCTATATCCTTCTGGAGATATGGCCTCCAGTACTGCGCACGACTGTCCCGTCCCACTACACACCTTGGCTCTATGAATGTTGCAATTAGGAGGGCAGCTGCCGAGCTCCACCCGTCCAGCGTACCTCTGCTACCTCACTTCCAGTAACAGAATGGGGTCCCGCCGTGCATGTTGCGCCCACCTCATGCGCGCACTTGTTAGCTCCTTCACTCTGGTACCATGTGACCAGGCCACGGATCTCCGTAACGTGGGTTGGGTTCCGCTTGCTACTGGAAGCCGACAGCTGGGGAGGGAGCCAGAACATTCACCCCCCCTGGCTACCGGAGGACCCCTCACCTATACCAGGTACTACGTCTTACGACTGCCTGCAGTGTACCTTGCTCTCTTCCTGGGTTACCCATAGCAACGGCTTTACTCCTCCTGCTTGACTTGCCCAGTAGACCTTTTTCTTGTGTAGCTTTGCTTCATAGCCCACATGTGCCTTACTTACTCACCCAAGTTCTTTTGAATAGGCCAGGAGGACAAACATGCGCCCCTTTAAATGACTTCAGACCAGGCTTAGAACACTTGACGCAACATTCCTGAGAAGTCTTGGGCATTGCAGTTCAACGTGAACAATGGTCACATCCTGACCCTAACTACCACTGCTTGGCTGCCCAGGCCTACCTCTACAAGGTAGTAGTCCATATTGGCGTCCTGCAAGTGCTGGCTGATCCCCCCCGAACCCAGGCCTCCCCTGTATTTAGATTGCCGGTGGGTAGGCTGGATCCAAAAAGCCCGGGAACGGCAGCGCACACATTAACTCTTTCCCTACCAGCCTGGAGCAGCCACTAACTCAAAGCGTACTCCTGTAGGCAACCTGCCTACACTCTGACCTCTGCAGGGCGCAGGTTTCATGGCCCGTCGGCTGCTCTGTCGCTTCTCGCTGGCTTCGGCAGTCCGCCTGCGTGCTTCTCGCGCGGTCCCCCAGCCTGGGGAACGCAGCGGAATGTGTTGGCGCGAAGAGACTGAAGAGCAGGAGTGATAGAGCCAAAGCGGCTCAGCAGAGAGCGCTAGCGAATGGCTGGGCCGCGCAGCCTGGGTGGGATGTAGGATAGGGCTAGCTAGGTGGGGGTGGCCTCTCGGCGTGGCTTAGTTGCCGTAGGGGACTGGATGCGTGGCAAGCATTCCTGAGGGGAAGAGAGAGAGAAAGCGTCAATTTCAAAGGAGGGGGCGTAAAAGGGAAGCAGGCGAAGAAAAGTGGGAGCTGGACTGGTGATTTTGGAGGAGCTAGGTGTGCAGGAGGGCCTGCAGAGTGCTGAGGAAAAAAAAAGAATGTAAAAAAGGCAGAGAGGAGAGTGACCCCTGCTGGAGGAAAAAAGCAAAAGCCTACAGCACCTGGTATTCCCAGGCGGTCTCCCATCCAAGTACTAACCAGGCCCGACCCTGCTTAGCTTCCGAGATCAGACGAGATCGGGCGCATTCAGGGTGGTGTGGCCGTAGGCAGTACTCAGGCTCTCCCTCAACCTTCTTATACTTGTCACCGGCACCCTGGCCCCGCCTTTCCATCACTTTACTACACTCAGCTGTGCTTTTTCACAAGCAACGCCACACACTCGTCTCTCGTCTCTCGTCTCTCGTCTCTCGTCTCTCGTCTCTCGTCTCTCGTCTCTCCTCTCTCGTCTCTCCTCTCTCCCCTCTCTCTCTCTCTCTTCCTCTGGCTGGCTCTCTCGCTCTCCTCAACCCCTGCCTCATGCTGCTTTGCTCCCTCTTTAACCTCTTCCTGCCTGCACCTTCTCAAACACATTCTCAGCCTGGCCTCCAAGGCTCCTCTCTGCCTTCCCCTGGCCTGACTTTAAGCCTAAAGCTGACAGGGCTCAACACCACAGGAGCAGCAGGGCGCAAGCTTTCTAGACAGCAGCAGAGCCCACCAGGAAGGCCAGGCCTTCGCTCGCCTGACAGCCAGACTTCTCCGGGCACCAGCTAGTGCTCCCGCCTATCTGCCCCGACGCAAAAAATAAAAAAAAAAAAAGACAGGGACCCTGGTTGCACCAGGGCCTACAAACGCCAGTCCCCTGCCTGCTCGGCCTCAGTCTTTTGGGTGGCGTAGTGGCCGCTCCCCCCTTCCCTGCGTGCACCACAAGGCCCTGCCGCTCGAGGCCCCACCTCTTGCCGCAGGTCTCGCGCTCTTGTTGGGTGGGGTGCAACTCATCCTGCGCGCAGGGGTGCCTTTCGCCGTCCACCCACTCACCATTGCCCGGGACCAGGCGGAGACTGCGGTCATGTCAAAGTCCTACGTTAGGTGGGTTCCCCTGACCTAGAGATGAGCCATAACACTGTGTGCAGCACCGAAGGGACAGGGTCCCTCTGAAAACGACTTAGAAACATAGAATGTGTCGGCAGATAAGAACCATTTGGCCCATCTAGTCTGCCCAATATATCTGAATCCTTTGAATAGTCCCTGGCCCTATCTTATATGAAGGATAGCCTTATGCCTATCCCATGCATGCTTAAACTCCTTCACTGTATTTGCAGCTACCACTTCTGCAGGAAGGTTATTCCATGCATCCACTACTCTCTCAGTAAAGTAATACTTCCTCATATTACTTTTAAACCTTTGCCCCTCTAGTTTAAAACGGTGTCCTCTTGTGGTAGTTTTTCTTCTTTTAAATATGCTCTCCTCCTTTACCGAGTTGATTCCCTTTATGTATTTAAAAGTTTCTATCATATCCCCTCTGTCTCTTCTTTCTTCCAAGCTATACATGTTAAGGTCCTTTAACCTTTCCTGGTAAGTTTTTTCCTGCAATCCATGTACTAGTTTAGTAGCTCTTCTCTGAACTCTCTCTAGAGTATCTATATCCTTCTGGAGATATGGCCTCCAGTACTGCGCACGACTGTCCCGTCCCACTACACACCTTGGCTCTATGAATGTTGCAATTAGGAGGGCAGCTGCCGAGCTCCACCCGTCCAGCGTACCTCTGCTACCTCACTTCCAGTAACAGAATGGGGTCCCGCCGTGCATGTTGCGCCCACCTCATGCGCGCACTTGTTAGCTCCTTCACTCTGGTACCATGTGACCAGGCCACGGATCTCCGTAACGTGGGTTGGGTTCCGCTTGCTACTGGAAGCCGACAGCTGGGGAGGGAGCCAGAACATTCACCCCCCCTGGCTACCGGAGGACCCCTCACCTATACCAGGTACTACGTCTTACGACTGCCTGCAGTGTACCTTGCTCTCTTCCTGGGTTACCCATAGCAACGGCTTTACTCCTCCTGCTTGACTTGCCCAGTAGACCTTTTTCTTGTGTAGCTTTGCTTCATAGCCCACATGTGCCTTACTTACTCACCCAAGTTCTTTTGAATAGGCCAGGAGGACAAACATGCGCCCCTTTAAATGACTTCAGACCAGGCTTAGAACACTTGACGCAACATTCCTGAGAAGTCTTGGGCATTGCAGTTCAACGTGAACAATGGTCACATCCTGACCCTAACTACCACTGCTTGGCTGCCCAGGCCTACCTCTACAAGGTAGTAGTCCATATTGGCGTCCTGCAAGTGCTGGCTGATCCCCCCCGAACCCAGGCCTCCCCTGTATTTAGATTGCCGGTGGGTAGGCTGGATCCAAAAAGCCCGGGAACGGCAGCGCACACATTAACTCTTTCCCTACCAGCCTGGAGCAGCCACTAACTCAAAGCGTACTCCTGTAGGCAACCTGCCTACACTCTGACCTCTGCAGGGCGCAGGTTTCATGGCCCGTCGGCTGCTCTGTCGCTTCTCGCTGGCTTCGGCAGTCCGCCTGCGTGCTTCTCGCGCGGTCCCCCAGCCTGGGGAACGCAGCGGAATGTGTTGGCGCGAAGAGACTGAAGAGCAGGAGTGATAGAGCCAAAGCGGCTCAGCAGAGAGCGCTAGCGAATGGCTGGGCCGCGCAGCCTGGGTGGGATGTAGGATAGGGCTAGCTAGGTGGGGGTGGCCTCTCGGCGTGGCTTAGTTGCCGTAGGGGACTGGATGCGTGGCAAGCATTCCTGAGGGGAAGAGAGAGAGAAAGCGTCAATTTCAAAGGAGGGGGCGTAAAAGGGAAGCAGGCGAAGAAAAGTGGGAGCTGGACTGGTGATTTTGGAGGAGCTAGGTGTGCAGGAGGGCCTGCAGAGTGCTGAGGAAAAAAAAAGAATGTAAAAAAGGCAGAGAGGAGAGTGACCCCTGCTGGAGGAAAAAAGCAAAAGCCTACAGCACCTGGTATTCCCAGGCGGTCTCCCATCCAAGTACTAACCAGGCCCGACCCTGCTTAGCTTCCGAGATCAGACGAGATCGGGCGCATTCAGGGTGGTGTGGCCGTAGGCAGTACTCAGGCTCTCCCTCAACCTTCTTATACTTGTCACCGGCACCCTGGCCCCGCCTTTCCATCACTTTACTACACTCAGCTGTGCTTTTTCACAAGCAACGCCACACACTCGTCTCTCGTCTCTCGTCTCTCGTCTCTCGTCTCTCGTCTCTCCTCTCTCCCCTCTCTCTCTCTCTCTTCCTCTGGCTGGCTCTCTCGCTCTCTCGCTCTCCTCAACCCCTGCCTCATGCTGCTTTGCTCCCTCTTTAACCTCTTCCTGCCTGCACCTTCTCAAACACATTCTCAGCCTGGCCTCCAAGGCTCCTCTCTGCCTTCCCCTGGCCTGACTTTAAGCCTAAAGCTGACAGGGCTCAACACCACAGGAGCAGCAGGGCGCAAGCTTTCTAGACAGCAGCAGAGCCCACCAGGAAGGCCGGGCCTTCGCTCGCCTGACAGCCAGACTTCTCCGGGCACCAGCTAGTGCTCCCGCCTATCTGCCCCGACGCAAAAAATAAAAAATAAAAAAAGACAGGGACCCTGGTTGCACCAGGGCCTACAAACGCCAGTCCCCTGCCTGCTCGGCCTCAGTCTTTTGGGTGGCGTAGTGGCCGCTCCCCCCTTCCCTGCGTGCACCACAAGGCCCTGCCGCTCGAGGCCCCACCTCTTGCCGCTGGTCTCGCGCTCTTGTTGGGTGGGGTGCAACTCATCCTGCGCGCAGGGGTGCCTTTCGCCGTCCCCCCACTCACCATTGCCCGGGACCAGGCGGAGACTGCGGTCATGTCAAAGTCCTACGTTAGGTGGGTTCCCCTGACCTAGAGATGAGCCATAACACTGTGTGCAGCACCGAAGGGACAGGGTCCCTCTGAAAACGACTTAGAAACATAGAAACATAGAATGTGTCGGCAGATAAGAACCATTTGGCCCATCTAGTCTGCCCAATATATCTGAATCCTTTGAATAGTCCCTGGCCCTATCTTATATGAAGGATAGCCTTATGCCTATCCCATGCATGCTTAAACTCCTTCACTGTATTTGCAGCTACCACTTCTGCAGGAAGGTTATTCCATGCATCCACTACTCTCTCAGTAAAGTAATACTTCCTCATATTACTTTTAAACCTTTGCCCCTCTAGTTTAAAACGGTGTCCTCTTGTGGTAGTTTTTCTTCTTTTAAATATGCTCTCCTCCTTTACCGAGTTGATTCCCTTTATGTATTTAAAAGTTTCTATCATATCCCCTCTGTCTCTTCTTTCTTCCAAGCTATACATGTTAAGGTCCTTTAACCTTTCCTGGTAAGTTTTTTCCTGCAATCCATGTACTAGTTTAGTAGCTCTTCTCTGAACTCTCTCTAGAGTATCTATATCCTTCTGGAGATATGGCCTCCAGTACTGCGCACGACTGTCCCGTCCCACTACACACCTTGGCTCTATGAATGTTGCAATTAGGAGGGCAGCTGCCGAGCTCCACCCGTCCAGCGTACCTCTGCTACCTCACTTCCAGTAACAGAATGGGGTCCCGCCGTGCATGTTGCGCCCACCTCATGCGCGCACTTGTTAGCTCCTTCACTCTGGTACCATGTGACCAGGCCACGGATCTCCGTAACATGGGTTGGGTTCCGCTTGCTACTGGAAGCCGACAGCTGGGGAGGGAGCCAGAACATTCACCCCCCCTGGCTACCGGAGGACCCCTCACCTATACCAGGTACTACGTCTTACGACTGCCTGCAGTGTACCTTGCTCTCTTCCTGGGTTACCCATAGCAACGGCTTTACTCCTCCTGCTTGACTTGCCCAGTAGACCTTTTTCTTGTGTAGCTTTGCTTCATAGCCCACATGTGCCTTACTTACTCACCCAAGTTCTTTTGAATAGGCCAGGAGGACAAACATGCGCCCCTTTAAATGACTTCAGACCAGGCTTAGAACACTTGACGCAACATTCCTGAGAAGTCTTGGGCATTGCAGTTCAACGTGAACAATGGTCACATCCTGACCCTAACTACCACTGCTTGGCTGCCCAGGCCTACCTCTACAAGGTAGTAGTCCATATTGGCGTCCTGCAAGTGCTGGCTGATCCCCCCCGAACCCAGGCCTCCCCTGTATTTAGATTGCCGGTGGGTAGGCTGGATCCAAAAAGCCCGGGAACGGCAGCGCACACATTAACTCTTTCCCTACCAGCCTGGAGCAGCCACTAACTCAAAGCGTACTCCTGTAGGCAACCTGCCTACACTCTGACCTCTGCAGGGCGCAGGTTTCATGGCCCGTCGGCTGCTCTGTCGCTTCTCGCTGGCTTCGGCAGTCCGCCTGCGTGCTTCTCGCGCGGTCCCCCAGCCTGGGGAACGCAGCGGAATGTGTTGGCGCGAAGAGACTGAAGAGCAGGAGTGATAGAGCCAAAGCGGCTCAGCAGAGAGCGCTAGCGAATGGCTGGGCCGCGCAGCCTGGGTGGGATGTAGGATAGGGCTAGCTAGGTGGGGGTGGCCTCTCGGCGTGGCTTAGTTGCCGTAGGGGACTGGATGCGTGGCAAGCGTTCCTGAGGGGAAGAGAGAGAGAAAGCGTCAATTTCAAAGGAGGGGGCGTAAAAGGGAAGCAGGCGAAGAAAAGTGGGAGCTGGACTGGTGATTTTGGAGGAGCTAGGTGTGCAGGAGGGCCTGCAGAGTGCTGAGGAAAAAAAAAGAATGTAAAAAAGGCAGAGAGGAGAGTGACCCCTGCTGGAGGAAAAAAGCAAAAGCCTACAGCACCTGGTATTCCCAGGCGGTCTCCCATCCAAGTACTAACCAGGCCCGACCCTGCTTAGCTTCCGAGATCAGACGAGATCGGGCGCATTCAGGGTGGTGTGGCCGTAGGCAGTACTCAGGCTCTCCCTCAACCTTCTTATACTTGTCACCGGCACCCTGGCCCCGCCTTTCCATCACTTTACTACACTCAGCTGTGCTTTTTCACAAGAAACGCCACACACTCGTCTCTCCTCTCTCATCTCTCCTCTCTCCCCTCTCTCTCTCTCTCTTCCTCTGGCTGGCTCTCTCGCTCTCCTCAACCCCTGCCTCATGCTGCTTTGCTCCCTCTTTAACCTCTTCCTGCCTGCACCTTCTCAAACACATTCTCAGCCTGGCCTCCAAGGCTCCTCTCTGCCTTCCCCTGGCCTGACTTTAAGCCTAAAGCTGACAGGGCTCAACACCACAGGAGCAGCAGGGCGCAAGCTTTCTAGACAGCAGCAGAGCCCACCAGGAAGGCCGGGCCTTCGCTCGCCTGACAGCCAGACTTCTCCGGGCACCAGCTAGTGCTCCCGCCTATCTGCCCCGACGCAAAAAATAAAAAATAAAAAAAGACAGGGACCCTGGTTGCACCAGGGCCTACAAACGCCAGTCCCCTGCCTGCTCGGCCTCAGTCTTTTGGGTGGCGTAGTGGCCGCTCCCCCCTTCCCTGCGTGCACCACAAGGCCCTGCCGCTCGAGGCCCCACCTCTTGCCGCAGGTCTCGCGCTCTTGTTGGGTGGGGTGCAACTCATCCTGCGCGCAGGGGTGCCTTTCGCCGTCCCCCCACTCACCATTGCCCGGGACCAGGCGGAGACTGCGGTCATGTCAAAGTCCTACGTTAGGTGGGTTCCCCTGACCTAGAGATGAGCCATAACACTGTGTGCAGCACCGAAGGGACAGGGTCCCTCTGAAAACGACTTAGAAACATAGAATGTGTCGGCAGATAAGAACCATTTGGCCCATCTAGTCTGCCCAATATATCTGAATCCTTTGAATAGTCCCTGGCCCTATCTTATATGAAGGATAGCCTTATGCCTATCCCATGCATGCTTAAACTCCTTCACTGTATTTGCAGCTACCACTTCTGCAGGAAGGTTATTCCATGCATCCACTACTCTCTCAGTAAAGTAATACTTCCTCATATTACTTTTAAACCTTTGCCCCTCTAGTTTAAAACGGTGTCCTCTTGTGGTAGTTTTTCTTCTTTTAAATATGCTCTCCTCCTTTACCGAGTTGATTCCCTTTATGTATTTAAAAGTTTCTATCATATCCCCTCTGTCTCTTCTTTCTTCCAAGCTATACATGTTAAGGTCCTTTAACCTTTCCTGGTAAGTTTTTTCCTGCAATCCATGTACTAGTTTAGTAGCTCTTCTCTGAACTCTCTCTAGAGTATCTATATCCTTCTGGAGATATGGCCTCCAGTACTGCGCACGACTGTCCCGTCCCACTACACACCTTGGCTCTATGAATGTTGCAATTAGGAGGGCAGCTGCCGAGCTCCACCCGTCCAGCGTACCTCTGCTACCTCACTTCCAGTAACAGAATGGGGTCCCGCCGTGCATGTTGCGCCCACCTCATGCGCGCACTTGTTAGCTCCTTCACTCTGGTACCATGTGACCAGGCCACGGATCTCCGTAACGTGGGTTGGGTTCCGCTTGCTACTGGAAGCCGACAGCTGGGGAGGGAGCCAGAACATTCACCCCCCCTGGCTACCGGAGGACCCCTCACCTATACCAGGTACTACGTCTTACGACTGCCTGCAGTGTACCTTGCTCTCTTCCTGGGTTACCCATAGCAACGGCTTTACTCCTCCTGCTTGACTTGCCCAGTAGACCTTTTTCTTGTGTAGCTTTGCTTCATAGCCCACATGTGCCTTACTTACTCACCCAAGTTCTTTTGAATAGGCCAGGAGGACAAACATGCGCCCCTTTAAATGACTTCAGACCAGGCTTAGAACACTTGACGCAACATTCCTGAGAAGTCTTGGGCATTGCAGTTCAACGTGAACAATGGTCACATCCTGACCCTAACTACCACTGCTTGGCTGCCCAGGCCTACCTCTACAAGGTAGTAGTCCATATTGGCGTCCTGCAAGTGCTGGCTGATCCCCCCCGAACCCAGGCCTCCCCTGTATTTAGATTGCCGGTGGGTAGGCTGGATCCAAAAAGCCCGGGAACGGCAGCGCACACATTAACTCTTTCCCTACCAGCCTGGAGCAGCCACTAACTCAAAGCGTACTCCTGTAGGCAACCTGCCTACACTCTGACCTCTGCAGGGCGCAGGTTTCATGGCCCGTCGGCTGCTCTGTCGCTTTTTGCTGGCTTCGGCAGTCCGCCTGCGTGCTTCTCGCGCGGTCCCCCAGCCTGGGGAACGCAGCGGAATGTGTTGGCGCGAAGAGACTGAAGAGCAGGAGTGATAGAGCCAAAGCGGCTCAGCAGAGAGCGCTAGCGAATGGCTGGGCCGCGCAGCCTGGGTGGGATGTAGGATAGGGCTAGCTAGGTGGGGGTGGCCTCTCGGCGTGGCTTAGTTGCCGTAGGGGACTGGATGCGTGGCAAGCGTTCCTGAGGGGAAGAGAGAGAGAAAGCGTCAATTTCAAAGGAGGGGGCGTAAAAGGGAAGCAGGCGAAGAAAAGTGGGAGCTGGACTGGTGATTTTGGAGGAGCTAGGTGTGCAGGAGGGCCTGCAGAGTGCTGAGGAAAAAAAAAGAATGTAAAAAAGGCAGAGAGGAGAGTGACCCCTGCTGGAGGAAAAAAGCAAAAGCCTACAGCACCTGGTATTCCCAGGCGGTCTCCCATCCAAGTACTAACCAGGCCCGACCCTGCTTAGCTTCCGAGATCAGACGAGATCGGGCGCATTCAGGGTGGTGTGGCCGTAGGCAGTACTCAGGCTCTCCCTCAACCTTCTTATACTTGTCACCGGCACCCTGGCCCCGCCTTTCCATCACTTTACTACACTCAGCTGTGCTTTTTCACAAGCAACGCCACACACTCGTCTCTCGTCTCTCGTCTCTCGTCTCTCCTCTCTCCCCTCTCTCTCTCTCTCTTCCTCTGGCTGGCTCTCTCGCTCTCCTCAACCCCTGCCTCATGCTGCTTTGCTCCCTCTTTAACCTCTTCCTGCCTGCACCTTCTCAAACACATTCTCAGCCTGGCCTCCAAGGCTCCTCTCTGCCTTCCCCTGGCCTGACTTTAAGCCTAAAGCTGACAGGGCTCAACACCACAGGAGCAGCAGGGCGCAAGCTTTCTAGACAGCAGCAGAGCCCACCAGGAAGGCCGGGCCTTCGCTCGCCTGACAGCCAGACTTCTCCGGGCACCAGCTAGTGCTCCCGCCTATCTGCCCCGACGCAAAAAATAAAAAATAAAAAAAGACAGGGACCCTGGTTGCACCAGGGCCTACAAACGCCAGTCCCCTGCCTGCTCGGCCTCAGTCTTTTGGGTGGCGTAGTGGCCGCTCCCCCCTTCCCTGCGTGCACCACAAGGCCCTGCCGCTCGAGGCCCCACCTCTTGCCGCAGGTCTCGCGCTCTTGTTGGGTGGGGTGCAACTCATCCTGCGCGCAGGGGTGCCTTTCGCCGTCCCCCCACTCACCATTGCCCGGGACCAGGCGGAGACTGCGGTCATGTCAAAGTCCTACGTTAGGTGGGTTCCCCTGACCTAGAGATGAGCCATAACACTGTGTGCAGCACCCAAGGGACAGGGTCCCTCTGAAAACGACTTAGAAACATAGAAACATAGAATGTGTCGGCAGATAAGAACCATTTGGCCCATCTAGTCTGCCCAATATATCTGAATCCTTTGAATAGTCCCTGGCCCTATCTTATATGAAGGATAGCCTTATGCCTATCCCATGCATGCTTAAACTCCTTCACTGTATTTGCAGCTACCACTTCTGCAGGAAGGTTATTCCATGCATCCACTACTCTCTCAGTAAAGTAATACTTCCTCATATTACTTTTAAACCTTTGCCCCTCTAGTTTAAAACGGTGTCCTCTTGTGGTAGTTTTTCTTCTTTTAAATATGCTCTCCTCCTTTACCGAGTTGATTCCCTTTATGTATTTAAAAGTTTCTATCATATCCCCTCTGTCTCTTCTTTCTTCCAAGCTATACATGTTAAGGTCCTTTAACCTTTCCTGGTAAGTTTTTTCCTGCAATCCATGTACTAGTTTAGTAGCTCTTCTCTGAACTCTCTCTAGAGTATCTATATCCTTCTGGAGATATGGCCTCCAGTACTGCGCACGACTGTCCCGTCCCACTACACACCTTGGCTCTATGAATGTTGCAATTAGGAGGGCAGCTGCCGAGCTCCACCCGTCCAGCGTACCTCTGCTACCTCACTTCCAGTAACAGAATGGGGTCCCGCCGTGCATGTTGCGCCCACCTCATGCGCGCACTTGTTAGCTCCTTCACTCTGGTACCATGTGACCAGGCCACGGATCTCCGTAACGTGGGTTGGGTTCCGCTTGCTACTGGAAGCCGACAGCTGGGGAGGGAGCCAGAACATTCACCCCCCCTGGCTACCGGAGGACCCCTCACCTATACCAGGTACTACGTCTTACGACTGCCTGCAGTGTACCTTGCTCTCTTCCTGGGTTACCCATAGCAACGGCTTTACTCCTCCTGCTTGACTTGCCCAGTAGACCTTTTTCTTGTGTAGCTTTGCTTCATAGCCCCCATGTGCCTTACTTACTCACCCAAGTTCTTTTGAATAGGCCAGGAGGACAAACATGCGCCCCTTTAAATGACTTCAGACCAGGCTTAGAACACTTGACGCAACATTCCTGAGAAGTCTTGGGCATTGCAGTTCAACGTGAACAATGGTCACATCCTGACCCTAACTACCACTGCTTGGCTGCCCAGGCCTACCTCTACAAGGTAGTAGTCCATATTGGCGTCCTGCAAGTGCTGGCTGATCCCCCCCGAACCCAGGCCTCCCCTGTATTTAGATTGCCGGTGGGTAGGCTGGATCCAAAAAGCCCGGGAACGGCAGCGCACACATTAACTCTTTCCCTACCAGCCTGGAGCAGCCACTAACTCAAAGCGTACTCCTGTAGGCAACCTGCCTACACTCTGACCTCTGCAGGGCGCAGGTTTCATGGCCCGTCGGCTGCTCTGTCGCTTCTCGCTGGCTTCGGCAGTCCGCCTGCGTGCTTCTCGCGCGGTCCCCCAGCCTGGGGAACGCAGCGGAATGTGTTGGCGCGAAGAGACTGAAGAGCAGGAGTGATAGAGCCAAAGCGGCTCAGCAGAGAGCGCTAGCGAATGGCTGGGCCGCGCAGCCTGGGTGGGATGTAGGATAGGGCTAGCTAGGTGGGGGTGGCCTCTCGGCGTGGCTTAGTTGCCGTAGGGGACTGGATGCGTGGCAAGCGTTCCTGAGGGGAAGAGAGAGAGAAAGCGTCAATTTCAAAGGAGGGGGCGTAAAAGGGAAGCAGGCGAAGAAAAGTGGGAGCTGGACTGGTGATTTTGGAGGAGCTAGGTGTGCAGGAGGGCCTGCAGAGTGCTGAGGAAAAAAAAAGAATGTAAAAAAGGCAGAGAGGAGAGTGACCCCTGCTGGAGGAAAAAAGCAAAAGCCTACAGCACCTGGTATTCCCAGGCGGTCTCCCATCCAAGTACTAACCAGGCCCGACCCTGCTTAGCTTCCGAGATCAGACGAGATCGGGCGCATTCAGGGTGGTGTGGCCGTAGGCAGTACTCAGGCTCTCCCTCAACCTTCTTATACTTGTCACCGGCACCCTGGCCCCGCCTTTCCATCACTTTACTACACTCAGCTGTGCTTTTTCACAAGAAACGCCACACACTCGTCTCTCCTCTCTCATCTCTCCTCTCTCCCCTCTCTCTCTCTCTCTTCCTCTGGCTGGCTCTCTCGCTCTCCTCAACCCCTGCCTCATGCTGCTTTGCTCCCTCTTTAACCTCTTCCTGCCTGCACCTTCTCAAACACATTCTCAGCCTGGCCTCCAAGGCTCCTCTCTGCCTTCCCCTGGCCTGACTTTAAGCCTAAAGCTGACAGGGCTCAACACCACAGGAGCAGCAGGGCGCAAGCTTTCTAGACAGCAGCAGAGCCCACCAGGAAGGCCGGGCCTTCGCTCGCCTGACAGCCAGACTTCTCCGGGCACCAGCTAGTGCTCCCGCCTATCTGCCCCGACGCAAAAAATAAAAAATAAAAAAAGACAGGGACCCTGGTTGCACCAGGGCCTACAAACGCCAGTCCCCTGCCTGCTCGGCCTCAGTCTTTTGGGTGGCGTAGTGGCCGCTCCCCCCTTCCCTGCGTGCACCACAAGGCCCTGCCGCTCGAGGCCCCACCTCTTGCCGCAGGTCTCGCGCTCTTGTTGGGTGGGGTGCAACTCATCCTGCGCGCAGGGGTGCCTTTCGCCGTCCCCCCACTCACCATTGCCCGGGACCAGGCGGAGACTGCGGTCATGTCAAAGTCCTACGTTAGGTGGGTTCCCCTGACCTAGAGATGAGCCATAACACTGTGTGCAGCACCGAAGGGACAGGGTCCCTCTGAAAACGACTTAGAAACATAGAATGTGTCGGCAGATAAGAACCATTTGGCCCATCTAGTCTGCCCAATATATCTGAATCCTTTGAATAGTCCCTGGCCCTATCTTATATGAAGGATAGCCTTATGCCTATCCCATGCATGCTTAAACTCCTTCACTGTATTTGCAGCTACCACTTCTGCAGGAAGGTTATTCCATGCATCCACTACTCTCTCAGTAAAGTAATACTTCCTCATATTACTTTTAAACCTTTGCCCCTCTAGTTTAAAACGGTGTCCTCTTGTGGTAGTTTTTCTTCTTTTAAATATGCTCTCCTCCTTTACCGAGTTGATTCCCTTTATGTATTTAAAAGTTTCTATCATATCCCCTCTGTCTCTTCTTTCTTCCAAGCTATACATGTTAAGGTCCTTTAACCTTTCCTGGTAAGTTTTTTCCTGCAATCCATGTACTAGTTTAGTAGCTCTTCTCTGAACTCTCTCTAGAGTATCTATATCCTTCTGGAGATATGGCCTCCAGTACTGCGCACGACTGTCCCGTCCCACTACACACCTTGGCTCTATGAATGTTGCAATTAGGAGGGCAGCTGCCGAGCTCCACCCGTCCAGCGTACCTCTGCTACCTCACTTCCAGTAACAGAATGGGGTCCCGCCGTGCATGTTGCGCCCACCTCATGCGCGCACTTGTTAGCTCCTTCACTCTGGTACCATGTGACCAGGCCACGGATCTCCGTAACGTGGGTTGGGTTCCGCTTGCTACTGGAAGCCGACAGCTGGGGAGGGAGCCAGAACATTCACCCCCCCTGGCTACCGGAGGACCCCTCACCTATACCAGGTACTACGTCTTACGACTGCCTGCAGTGTACCTTGCTCTCTTCCTGGGTTACCCATAGCAACGGCTTTACTCCTCCTGCTTGACTTGCCCAGTAGACCTTTTTCTTGTGTAGCTTTGCTTCATAGCCCACATGTGCCTTACTTACTCACCCAAGTTCTTTTGAATAGGCCAGGAGGACAAACATGCGCCCCTTTAAATGACTTCAGACCAGGCTTAGAACACTTGACGCAACATTCCTGAGAAGTCTTGGGCATTGCAGTTCAACGTGAACAATGGTCACATCCTGACCCTAACTACCACTGCTTGGCTGCCCAGGCCTACCTCTACAAGGTAGTAGTCCATATTGGCGTCCTGCAAGTGCTGGCTGATCCCCCCCGAACCCAGGCCTCCCCTGTATTTAGATTGCCGGTGGGTAGGCTGGATCCAAAAAGCCCGGGAACGGCAGCGCACACATTAACTCTTTCCCTACCAGCCTGGAGCAGCCACTAACTCAAAGCGTACTCCTGTAGGCAACCTGCCTACACTCTGACCTCTGCAGGGCGCAGGTTTCATGGCCCGTCGGCTGCTCTGTCGCTTTTTGCTGGCTTCGGCAGTCCGCCTGCGTGCTTCTCGCGCGGTCCCCCAGCCTGGGGAACGCAGCGGAATGTGTTGGCGCGAAGAGACTGAAGAGCAGGAGTGATAGAGCCAAAGCGGCTCAGCAGAGAGCGCTAGCGAATGGCTGGGCCGCGCAGCCTGGGTGGGATGTAGGATAGGGCTAGCTAGGTGGGGGTGGCCTCTCGGCGTGGCTTAGTTGCCGTAGGGGACTGGATGCGTGGCAAGCGTTCCTGAGGGGAAGAGAGAGAGAAAGCGTCAATTTCAAAGGAGGGGGCGTAAAAGGGAAGCAGGCGAAGAAAAGTGGGAGCTGGACTGGTGATTTTGGAGGAGCTAGGTGTGCAGGAGGGCCTGCAGAGTGCTGAGGAAAAAAAAAGAATGTAAAAAAGGCAGAGAGGAGAGTGACCCCTGCTGGAGGAAAAAAGCAAAAGCCTACAGCACCTGGTATTCCCAGGCGGTCTCCCATCCAAGTACTAACCAGGCCCGACCCTGCTTAGCTTCCGAGATCAGACGAGATCGGGCGCATTCAGGGTGGTGTGGCCGTAGGCAGTACTCAGGCTCTCCCTCAACCTTCTTATACTTGTCACCGGCACCCTGGCCCCGCCTTTCCATCACTTTACTACACTCAGCTGTGCTTTTTCACAAGCAACGCCACACACTCGTCTCTCGTCTCTCCTCTCTCCCCTCTCTCTCTCTCTCTTCCTCTGGCTGGCTCTCTCGCTCTCCTCAACCCCTGCCTCATGCTGCTTTGCTCCCTCTTTAACCTCTTCCTGCCTGCACCTTCTCAAACACATTCTCAGCCTGGCCTCCAAGGCTCCTCTCTGCCTTCCCCTGGCCTGACTTTAAGCCTAAAGCTGACAGGGCTCAACACCACAGGAGCAGCAGGGCGCAAGCTTTCTAGACAGCAGCAGAGCCCACCAGGAAGGCCGGGCCTTCGCTCGCCTGACAGCCAGACTTCTCCGGGCACCAGCTAGTGCTCCCGCCTATCTGCCCCGACGCAAAAAATAAAAAATAAAAAAAGACAGGGACCCTGGTTGCACCAGGGCCTACAAACGCCAGTCCCCTGCCTGCTCGGCCTCAGTCTTTTGGGTGGCGTAGTGGCCGCTCCCCCCTTCCCTGCGTGCACCACAAGGCCCTGCCGCTCGAGGCCCCACCTCTTGCCGCAGGTCTCGCGCTCTTGTTGGGTGGGGTGCAACTCATCCTGCGCGCAGGGGTGCCTTTCGCCGTCCCCCCACTCACCATTGCCCGGGACCAGGCGGAGACTGCGGTCATGTCAAAGTCCTACGTTAGGTGGGTTCCCCTGACCTAGAGATGAGCCATAACACTGTGTGCAGCACCCAAGGGACAGGGTCCCTCTGAAAACGACTTAGAAACATAGAAACATAGAATGTGTCGGCAGATAAGAACCATTTGGCCCATCTAGTCTGCCCAATATATCTGAATCCTTTGAATAGTCCCTGGCCCTATCTTATATGAAGGATAGCCTTATGCCTATCCCATGCATGCTTAAACTCCTTCACTGTATTTGCAGCTACCACTTCTGCAGGAAGGTTATTCCATGCATCCACTACTCTCTCAGTAAAGTAATACTTCCTCATATTACTTTTAAACCTTTGCCCCTCTAGTTTAAAACGGTGTCCTCTTGTGGTAGTTTTTCTTCTTTTAAATATGCTCTCCTCCTTTACCGAGTTGATTCCCTTTATGTATTTAAAAGTTTCTATCATATCCCCTCTGTCTCTTCTTTCTTCCAAGCTATACATGTTAAGGTCCTTTAACCTTTCCTGGTAAGTTTTTTCCTGCAATCCATGTACTAGTTTAGTAGCTCTTCTCTGAACTCTCTCTAGAGTATCTATATCCTTCTGGAGATATGGCCTCCAGTACTGCGCACGACTGTCCCGTCCCACTACACACCTTGGCTCTATGAATGTTGCAATTAGGAGGGCAGCTGCCGAGCTCCACCCGTCCAGCGTACCTCTGCTACCTCACTTCCAGTAACAGAATGGGGTCCCGCCGTGCATGTTGCGCCCACCTCATGCGCGCACTTGTTAGCTCCTTCACTCTGGTACCATGTGACCAGGCCACGGATCTCCGTAACGTGGGTTGGGTTCCGCTTGCTACTGGAAGCCGACAGCTGGGGAGGGAGCCAGAACATTCACCCCCCCTGGCTACCGGAGGACCCCTCACCTATACCAGGTACTACGTCTTACGACTGCCTGCAGTGTACCTTGCTCTCTTCCTGGGTTACCCATAGCAACGGCTTTACTCCTCCTGCTTGACTTGCCCAGTAGACCTTTTTCTTGTGTAGCTTTGCTTCATAGCCCCCATGTGCCTTACTTACTCACCCAAGTTCTTTTGAATAGGCCAGGAGGACAAACATGCGCCCCTTTAAATGACTTCAGACCAGGCTTAGAACACTTGACGCAACATTCCTGAGAAGTCTTGGGCATTGCAGTTCAACGTGAACAATGGTCACATCCTGACCCTAACTACCACTGCTTGGCTGCCCAGGCCTACCTCTACAAGGTAGTAGTCCATATTGGCGTCCTGCAAGTGCTGGCTGATCCCCCCCGAACCCAGGCCTCCCCTGTATTTAGATTGCCGGTGGGTAGGCTGGATCCAAAAAGCCCGGGAACGGCAGCGCACACATTAACTCTTTCCCTACCAGCCTGGAGCAGCCACTAACTCAAAGCGTACTCCTGTAGGCAACCTGCCTACACTCTGACCTCTGCAGGGCGCAGGTTTCATGGCCCGTCGGCTGCTCTGTCGCTTCTCGCTGGCTTCGGCAGTCCGCCTGCGTGCTTCTCGCGCGGTCCCCCAGCCTGGGGAACGCAGCGGAATGTGTTGGCGCGAAGAGACTGAAGAGCAGGAGTGATAGAGCCAAAGCGGCTCAGCAGAGAGCGCTAGCGAATGGCTGGGCCGCGCAGCCTGGGTGGGATGTAGGATAGGGCTAGCTAGGTGGGGGTGGCCTCTCGGCGTGGCTTAGTTGCCGTAGGGGACTGGATGCGTGGCAAGCGTTCCTGAGGGGAAGAGAGAGAGAAAGCGTCAATTTCAAAGGAGGGGGCGTAAAAGGGAAGCAGGCGAAGAAAAGTGGGAGCTGGACTGGTGATTTTGGAGGAGCTAGGTGTGCAGGAGGGCCTGCAGAGTGCTGAGGAAAAAAAAAGAATGTAAAAAAGGCAGAGAGGAGAGTGACCCCTGCTGGAGGAAAAAAGCAAAAGCCTACAGCACCTGGTATTCCCAGGCGGTCTCCCATCCAAGTACTAACCAGGCCCGACCCTGCTTAGCTTCCGAGATCAGACGAGATCGGGCGCATTCAGGGTGGTGTGGCCGTAGGCAGTACTCAGACTCAGACTCAGGCTCAGGCTCAGGCTCAGGCTCTCCCTCAACCTTCTTATACTTGTCACCGGCACCCTGGCCCCGCCTTTCCATCACTTTACTACACTCAGCTGTGCTTTTTCACAAGCAACGCCACACACTCGTCTCTCGTCTCTCGTCTCTCGTCTCTCCTCTCTCCCCTCTCTCTCTCTCTCTTCCTCTGGCTGGCTCTCTCGCTCTCTCGCTCTCCTCAACCCCTGCCTCATGCTGCTTTGCTCCCTCTTTAACCTCTTCCTGCCTGCACCTTCTCAAACACATTCTCAGCCTGGCCTCCAAGGCTCCTCTCTGCCTTCCCCTGGCCTGACTTTAAGCCTAAAGCTGACAGGGCTCAACACCACAGGAGCAGCAGGGCGCAAGCTTTCTAGACAGCAGCAGAGCCCACCAGGAAGGCCGGGCCTTCGCTCGCCTGACAGCCAGACTTCTCCGGGCACCAGCTAGTGCTCCCGCCTATCTGCCCCGACGCAAAAAATAAAAAATAAAAAAAGACAGGGACCCTGGTTGCACCAGGGCCTACAAACGCCAGTCCCCTGCCTGCTCGGCCTCAGTCTTTTGGGTGGCGTAGTGGCCGCTCCCCCCTTCCCTGCGTGCACCACAAGGCCCTGCCGCTCGAGGCCCCACCTCTTGCCGCTGGTCTCGCGCTCTTGTTGGGTGGGGTGCAACTCATCCTGCGCGCAGGGGTGCCTTTCGCCGTCCCCCCACTCACCATTGCCCGGGACCAGGCGGAGACTGCGGTCATGTCAAAGTCCTACGTTAGGTGGGTTCCCCTGACCTAGAGATGAGCCATAACACTGTGTGCAGCACCGAAGGGACAGGGTCCCTCTGAAAACGACTTAGAAACATAGAAACATAGAATGTGTCGGCAGATAAGAACCATTTGGCCCATCTAGTCTGCCCAATATATCTGAATCCTTTGAATAGTCCCTGGCCCTATCTTATATGAAGGATAGCCTTATGCCTATCCCATGCATGCTTAAACTCCTTCACTGTATTTGCAGCTACCACTTCTGCAGGAAGGTTATTCCATGCATCCACTACTCTCTCAGTAAAGTAATACTTCCTCATATTACTTTTAAACCTTTGCCCCTCTAGTTTAAAACGGTGTCCTCTTGTGGTAGTTTTTCTTCTTTTAAATATGCTCTCCTCCTTTACCGAGTTGATTCCCTTTATGTATTTAAAAGTTTCTATCATATCCCCTCTGTCTCTTCTTTCTTCCAAGCTATACATGTTAAGGTCCTTTAACCTTTCCTGGTAAGTTTTTTCCTGCAATCCATGTACTAGTTTAGTAGCTCTTCTCTGAACTCTCTCTAGAGTATCTATATCCTTCTGGAGATATGGCCTCCAGTACTGCGCACGACTGTCCCGTCCCACTACACACCTTGGCTCTATGAATGTTGCAATTAGGAGGGCAGCTGCCGAGCTCCACCCGTCCAGCGTACCTCTGCTACCTCACTTCCAGTAACAGAATGGGGTCCCGCCGTGCATGTTGCGCCCACCTCATGCGCGCACTTGTTAGCTCCTTCACTCTGGTACCATGTGACCAGGCCACGGATCTCCGTAACATGGGTTGGGTTCCGCTTGCTACTGGAAGCCGACAGCTGGGGAGGGAGCCAGAACATTCACCCCCCCTGGCTACCGGAGGACCCCTCACCTATACCAGGTACTACGTCTTACGACTGCCTGCAGTGTACCTTGCTCTCTTCCTGGGTTACCCATAGCAACGGCTTTACTCCTCCTGCTTGACTTGCCCAGTAGACCTTTTTCTTGTGTAGCTTTGCTTCATAGCCCACATGTGCCTTACTTACTCACCCAAGTTCTTTTGAATAGGCCAGGAGGACAAACATGCGCCCCTTTAAATGACTTCAGACCAGGCTTAGAACACTTGACGCAACATTCCTGAGAAGTCTTGGGCATTGCAGTTCAACGTGAACAATGGTCACATCCTGACCCTAACTACCACTGCTTGGCTGCCCAGGCCTACCTCTACAAGGTAGTAGTCCATATTGGCGTCCTGCAAGTGCTGGCTGATCCCCCCCGAACCCAGGCATCCCCTGTATTTAGATTGCCGGTGGGTAGGCTGGATCCAAAAAGCCCGGGAACGGCAGCGCACACATTAACTCTTTCCCTACCAGCCTGGAGCAGCCACTAACTCAAAGCGTACTCCTGTAGGCAACCTGCCTACACTCTGACCTCTGCAGGGCGCAGGTTTCATGGCCCGTCGGCTGCTCTGTCGCTTCTCGCTGGCTTCGGCAGTCCGCCTGCGTGCTTCTCGCGCGGTCCCCCAGCCTGGGGAACGCAGCGGAATGTGTTGGCGCGAAGAGACTGAAGAGCAGGAGTGATAGAGCCAAAGCGGCTCAGCAGAGAGCGCTAGCGAATGGCTGGGCCGCGCAGCCTGGGTGGGATGTAGGATAGGGCTAGCTAGGTGGGGGTGGCCTCTCGGCGTGGCTTAGTTGCCGTAGGGGACTGGATGCGTGGCAAGCGTTCCTGAGGGGAAGAGAGAGAGAAAGCGTCAATTTCAAAGGAGGGGGCGTAAAAGGGAAGCAGGCGAAGAAAAGTGGGAGCTGGACTGGTGATTTTGGAGGAGCTAGGTGTGCAGGAGGGCCTGCAGAGTGCTGAGGAAAAAAAAAGAATGTAAAAAAGGCAGAGAGGAGAGTGACCCCTGCTGGAGGAAAAAAGCAAAAGCCTACAGCACCTGGTATTCCCAGGCGGTCTCCCATCCAAGTACTAACCAGGCCCGACCCTGCTTAGCTTCCGAGATCAGACGAGATCGGGCGCATTCAGGGTGGTGTGGCCGTAGGCAGTACTCAGGCTCTCCCTCAACCTTCTTATACTTGTCACCGGCACCCTGGCCCCGCCTTTCCATCACTTTACTACACTCAGCTGTGCTTTTTCACAAGCAACGCCACACACTCGTCTCTCCTCTCTCCCCTCTCTCTCTCTCTCTCTTCCTCTGGCTGGCTCTCTCGCTCTCCTCAACCCCTGCCTCATGCTGCTTTGCTCCCTCTTTAACCTCTTCCTGCCTGCACCTTCTCAAACACATTCTCAGCCTGGCCTCCAAGGCTCCTCTCTGCCTTCCCCTGGCCTGACTTTAAGCCTAAAGCTGACAGGGCTCAACACCACAGGAGCAGCAGGGCGCAAGCTTTCTAGACAGCAGCAGAGCCCACCAGGAAGGCCGGGCCTTCGCTCGCCTGACAGCCAGACTTCTCCGGGCACCAGCTAGTGCTCCCGCCTATCTGCCCCGACGCAAAAAATAAAAAATAAAAAAAGACAGGGACCCTGGTTGCACCAGGGCCTACAAACGCCAGTCCCCTGCCTGCTCGGCCTCAGTCTTTTGGGTGGCGTAGTGGCCGCTCCCCCCTTCCCTGCGTGCACCACAAGGCCCTGCCGCTCAAGGCCCCACCTCTTGCCGCAGGTCTCGCGCTCTTGTTGGGTGGGGTGCAACTCATCCTGCGCGCAGGGGTGCCTTTCACCGTCCACCCACTCACCATTGCCCGGGACCAGGCGGAGACTGCGGTCATGTCAAAGTCCTACGTTAGGTGGGTTCCCCTGACCTAGAGATGAGCCATAACACTGTGTGCAGCACCCAAGGGACAGGGTCCCTCTGAAAACGACTTAGAAACATAGAAACATAGAATGTGTCGGCAGATAAGAACCATTTGGCCCATCTAGTCTGCCCAATATATCTGAATCCTTTGAATAGTCCCTGGCCCTATCTTATATGAAGGATAGCCTTATGCCTATCCCATGCATGCTTAAACTCCTTCACTGTATTTGCAGCTACCACTTCTGCAGGAAGGTTATTCCATGCATCCACTACTCTCTCAGTAAAGTAATACTTCCTCATATTACTTTTAAACCTTTGCCCCTCTAGTTTAAAACGGTGTCCTCTTGTGGTAGTTTTTCTTCTTTTAAATATGCTCTCCTCCTTTACCGAGTTGATTCCCTTTATGTATTTAAAAGTTTCTATCATATCCCCTCTGTCTCTTCTTTCTTCCAAGCTATACATGTTAAGGTCCTTTAACCTTTCCTGGTAAGTTTTTTCCTGCAATCCATGTACTAGTTTAGTAGCTCTTCTCTGAACTCTCTCTAGAGTATCTATATCCTTCTGGAGATATGGCCTCCAGTACTGCGCACGACTGTCCCGTCCCACTACACACCTTGGCTCTATGAATGTTGCAATTAGGAGGGCAGCTGCCGAGCTCCACCCGTCCAGCGTACCTCTGCTACCTCACTTCCAGTAACAGAATGGGGTCCCGCCGTGCATGTTGCGCCCACCTCATGCGCGCACTTGTTAGCTCCTTCACTCTGGTACCATGTGACCAGGCCACGGATCTCCGTAACGTGGGTTGGGTTCCGCTTGCTACTGGAAGCCGACAGCTGGGGAGGGAGCCAGAACATTCACCCCCCCTGGCTACCGGAGGACCCCTCACCTATACCAGGTACTACGTCTTACGACTGCCTGCAGTGTACCTTGCTCTCTTCCTGGGTTACCCATAGCAACGGCTTTACTCCTCCTGCTTGACTTGCCCAGTAGACCTTTTTCTTGTGTAGCTTTGCTTCATAGCCCACATGTGCCTTACTTACTCACCCAAGTTCTTTTGAATAGGCCAGGAGGACAAACATGCGCCCCTTTAAATGACTTCAGACCAGGCTTAGAACACTTGACGCAACATTCCTGAGAAGTCTTGGGCATTGCAGTTCAACGTGAACAATGGTCACATCCTGACCCTAACTACCACTGCTTGGCTGCCCAGGCCTACCTCTACAAGGTAGTAGTCCATATTGGCGTCCTGCAAGTGCTGGCTGATCCCCCCCGAACCCAGGCCTCCCCTGTATTTAGATTGCCGGTGGGTAGGCTGGATCCAAAAAGCCCGGGAACGGCAGCGCACACATTAACTCTTTCCCTACCAGCCTGGAGCAGCCACTAACTCAAAGCGTACTCCTGTAGGCAACCTGCCTACACTCTGACCTCTGCAGGGCGCAGGTTTCATGGCCCGTCGGCTGCTCTGTCGCTTCTCGCTGGCTTCGGCAGTCCGCCTGCGTGCTTCTCGCGCGGTCCCCCAGCCTGGGGAACGCAGCGGAATGTGTTGGCGCGAAGAGACTGAAGAGCAGGAGTGATAGAGCCAAAGCGGCTCAGCAGAGAGCGCTAGCGAATGGCTGGGCCGCGCAGCCTGGGTGGGATGTAGGATAGGGCTAGCTAGGTGGGGGTGGCCTCTCGGCGTGGCTTAGTTGCCGTAGGGGACTGGATGCGTGGCAAGCATTCCTGAGGGGAAGAGAGAGAGAAAGCGTCAATTTCAAAGGAGGGGGCGTAAAAGGGAAGCAGGCGAAGAAAAGTGGGAGCTGGACTGGTGATTTTGGAGGAGCTAGGTGTGCAGGAGGGCCTGCAGAGTGCTGAGGAAAAAAAAAGAATGTAAAAAAGGCAGAGAGGAGAGTGACCCCTGCTGGAGGAAAAAAGCAAAAGCCTACAGCACCTGGTATTCCCAGGCGGTCTCCCATCCAAGTACTAACCAGGCCCGACCCTGCTTAGCTTCCGAGATCAGACGAGATCGGGCGCATTCAGGGTGGTGTGGCCGTAGGCAGTACTCAGGCTCTCCCTCAACCTTCTTATACTTGTCACCGGCACCCTGGCCCCGCCTTTCCATCACTTTACTACACTCAGCTGTGCTTTTTCACAAGCAACGCCACACACTCGTCTCTCCTCTCTCCCCTCTCTCTCTCTCTCTCTTCCTCTGGCTGGCTCTCTCGCTCTCCTCAACCCCTGCCTCATGCTGCTTTGCTCCCTCTTTAACCTCTTCCTGCCTGCACCTTCTCAAACACATTCTCAGCCTGGCCTCCAAGGCTCCTCTCTGCCTTCCCCTGGCCTGACTTTAAGCCTAAAGCTGACAGGGCTCAACACCACAGGAGCAGCAGGGCGCAAGCTTTCTAGACAGCAGCAGAGCCCACCAGGAAGGCCGGGCCTTCGCTCGCCTGACAGCCAGACTTCTCCGGGCACCAGCTAGTGCTCCCGCCTATCTGCCCCGACGCAAAAAATAAAAAATAAAAAAAGACAGGGACCCTGGTTGCACCAGGGCCTACAAACGCCAGTCCCCTGCCTGCTCGGCCTCAGTCTTTTGGGTGGCGTAGTGGCCGCTCCCCCCTTCCCTGCGTGCACCACAAGGCCCTGCCGCTCAAGGCCCCACCTCTTGCCGCAGGTCTCGCGCTCTTGTTGGGTGGGGTGCAACTCATCCTGCGCGCAGGGGTGCCTTTCACCGTCCACCCACTCACCATTGCCCGGGACCAGGCGGAGACTGCGGTCATGTCAAAGTCCTACGTTAGGTGGGTTCCCCTGACCTAGAGATGAGCCATAACACTGTGTGCAGCACCCAAGGGACAGGGTCCCTCTGAAAACGACTTAGAAACATAGAAACATAGAATGTGTCGGCAGATAAGAACCATTTGGCCCATCTAGTCTGCCCAATATATCTGAATCCTTTGAATAGTCCCTGGCCCTATCTTATATGAAGGATAGCCTTATGCCTATCCCATGCATGCTTAAACTCCTTCACTGTATTTGCAGCTACCACTTCTGCAGGAAGGTTATTCCATGCATCCACTACTCTCTCAGTAAAGTAATACTTCCTCATATTACTTTTAAACCTTTGCCCCTCTAGTTTAAAACGGTGTCCTCTTGTGGTAGTTTTTCTTCTTTTAAATATGCTCTCCTCCTTTACCGAGTTGATTCCCTTTATGTATTTAAAAGTTTCTATCATATCCCCTCTGTCTCTTCTTTCTTCCAAGCTATACATGTTAAGGTCCTTTAACCTTTCCTGGTAAGTTTTTTCCTGCAATCCATGTACTAGTTTAGTAGCTCTTCTCTGAACTCTCTCTAGAGTATCTATATCCTTCTGGAGATATGGCCTCCAGTACTGCGCACGACTGTCCCGTCCCACTACACACCTTGGCTCTATGAATGTTGCAATTAGGAGGGCAGCTGCCGAGCTCCACCCGTCCAGCGTACCTCTGCTACCTCACTTCCAGTAACAGAATGGGGTCCCGCCGTGCATGTTGCGCCCACCTCATGCGCGCACTTGTTAGCTCCTTCACTCTGGTACCATGTGACCAGGCCACGGATCTCCGTAACGTGGGTTGGGTTCCGCTTGCTACTGGAAGCCGACAGCTGGGGAGGGAGCCAGAACATTCACCCCCCCTGGCTACCGGAGGACCCCTCACCTATACCAGGTACTACGTCTTACGACTGCCTGCAGTGTACCTTGCTCTCTTCCTGGGTTACCCATAGCAACGGCTTTACTCCTCCTGCTTGACTTGCCCAGTAGACCTTTTTCTTGTGTAGCTTTGCTTCATAGCCCACATGTGCCTTACTTACTCACCCAAGTTCTTTTGAATAGGCCAGGAGGACAAACATGCGCCCCTTTAAATGACTTCAGACCAGGCTTAGAACACTTGACGCAACATTCCTGAGAAGTCTTGGGCATTGCAGTTCAACGTGAACAATGGTCACATCCTGACCCTAACTACCACTGCTTGGCTGCCCAGGCCTACCTCTACAAGGTAGTAGTCCATATTGGCGTCCTGCAAGTGCTGGCTGATCCCCCCCGAACCCAGGCCTCCCCTGTATTTAGATTGCCGGTGGGTAGGCTGGATCCAAAAAGCCCGGGAACGGCAGCGCACACATTAACTCTTTCCCTACCAGCCTGGAGCAGCCACTAACTCAAAGCGTACTCCTGTAGGCAACCTGCCTACACTCTGACCTCTGCAGGGCGCAGGTTTCATGGCCCGTCGGCTGCTCTGTCGCTTCTCGCTGGCTTCGGCAGTCCGCCTGCGTGCTTCTCGCGCGGTCCCCCAGCCTGGGGAACGCAGCGGAATGTGTTGGCGCGAAGAGACTGAAGAGCAGGAGTGATAGAGCCAAAGCGGCTCAGCAGAGAGCGCTAGCGAATGGCTGGGCCGCGCAGCCTGGGTGGGATGTAGGATAGGGCTAGCTAGGTGGGGGTGGCCTCTCGGCGTGGCTTAGTTGCCGTAGGGGACTGGATGCGTGGCAAGCATTCCTGAGGGGAAGAGAGAGAGAAAGCGTCAATTTCAAAGGAGGGGGCGTAAAAGGGAAGCAGGCGAAGAAAAGTGGGAGCTGGACTGGTGATTTTGGAGGAGCTAGGTGTGCAGGAGGGCCTGCAGAGTGCTGAGGAAAAAAAAAGAATGTAAAAAAGGCAGAGAGGAGAGTGACCCCTGCTGGAGGAAAAAAGCAAAAGCCTACAGCACCTGGTATTCCCAGGCGGTCTCCCATCCAAGTACTAACCAGGCCCGACCCTGCTTAGCTTCCGAGATCAGACGAGATCGGGCGCATTCAGGGTGGTGTGGCCGTAGGCAGTACTCAGGCTCTCCCTCAACCTTCTTATACTTGTCACCGGCACCCTGGCCCCGCCTTTCCATCACTTTACTACACTCAGCTGTGCTTTTTCACAAGCAACGCCACACACTCGTCTCTCGTCTCTCGTCTCTCGTCTCTCGTCTCTCCTCTCTCGTCTCTCCTCTCTCCCCTCTCTCTCTCTCTCTTCCTCTGGCTGGCTCTCTCGCTCTCCTCAACCCCTGCCTCATGCTGCTTTGCTCCCTCTTTAACCTCTTCCTGCCTGCACCTTCTCAAACACATTCTCAGCCTGGCCTCCAAGGCTCCTCTCTGCCTTCCCCTGGCCTGACTTTAAGCCTAAAGCTGACAGGGCTCAACACCACAGGAGCAGCAGGGCGCAAGCTTTCTAGACAGCAGCAGAGCCCACCAGGAAGGCCAGGCCTTCGCTCGCCTGACAGCCAGACTTCTCCGGGCACCAGCTAGTGCTCCCGCCTATCTGCCCCGACGCAAAAAATAAAAAAAAAAAAAGACAGGGACCCTGGTTGCACCAGGGCCTACAAACGCCAGTCCCCTGCCTGCTCGGCCTCAGTCTTTTGGGTGGCGTAGTGGCCGCTCCCCCCTTCCCTGCGTGCACCACAAGGCCCTGCCGCTCGAGGCCCCACCTCTTGCCGCAGGTCTCGCGCTCTTGTTGGGTGGGGTGCAACTCATCCTGCGCGCAGGGGTGCCTTTCGCCGTCCACCCACTCACCATTGCCCGGGACCAGGCGGAGACTGCGGTCATGTCAAAGTCCTACGTTAGGTGGGTTCCCCTGACCTAGAGATGAGCCATAACACTGTGTGCAGCACCGAAGGGACAGGGTCCCTCTGAAAACGACTTAGAAACATAGAATGTGTCGGCAGATAAGAACCATTTGGCCCATCTAGTCTGCCCAATATATCTGAATCCTTTGAATAGTCCCTGGCCCTATCTTATATGAAGGATAGCCTTATGCCTATCCCATGCATGCTTAAACTCCTTCACTGTATTTGCAGCTACCACTTCTGCAGGAAGGTTATTCCATGCATCCACTACTCTCTCAGTAAAGTAATACTTCCTCATATTACTTTTAAACCTTTGCCCCTCTAGTTTAAAACGGTGTCCTCTTGTGGTAGTTTTTCTTCTTTTAAATATGCTCTCCTCCTTTACCGAGTTGATTCCCTTTATGTATTTAAAAGTTTCTATCATATCCCCTCTGTCTCTTCTTTCTTCCAAGCTATACATGTTAAGGTCCTTTAACCTTTCCTGGTAAGTTTTTTCCTGCAATCCATGTACTAGTTTAGTAGCTCTTCTCTGAACTCTCTCTAGAGTATCTATATCCTTCTGGAGATATGGCCTCCAGTACTGCGCACGACTGTCCCGTCCCACTACACACCTTGGCTCTATGAATGTTGCAATTAGGAGGGCAGCTGCCGAGCTCCACCCGTCCAGCGTACCTCTGCTACCTCACTTCCAGTAACAGAATGGGGTCCCGCCGTGCATGTTGCGCCCACCTCATGCGCGCACTTGTTAGCTCCTTCACTCTGGTACCATGTGACCAGGCCACGGATCTCCGTAACGTGGGTTGGGTTCCGCTTGCTACTGGAAGCCGACAGCTGGGGAGGGAGCCAGAACATTCACCCCCCCTGGCTACCGGAGGACCCCTCACCTATACCAGGTACTACGTCTTACGACTGCCTGCAGTGTACCTTGCTCTCTTCCTGGGTTACCCATAGCAACGGCTTTACTCCTCCTGCTTGACTTGCCCAGTAGACCTTTTTCTTGTGTAGCTTTGCTTCATAGCCCACATGTGCCTTACTTACTCACCCAAGTTCTTTTGAATAGGCCAGGAGGACAAACATGCGCCCCTTTAAATGACTTCAGACCAGGCTTAGAACACTTGACGCAACATTCCTGAGAAGTCTTGGGCATTGCAGTTCAACGTGAACAATGGTCACATCCTGACCCTAACTACCACTGCTTGGCTGCCCAGGCCTACCTCTACAAGGTAGTAGTCCATATTGGCGTCCTGCAAGTGCTGGCTGATCCCCCCCGAACCCAGGCCTCCCCTGTATTTAGATTGCCGGTGGGTAGGCTGGATCCAAAAAGCCCGGGAACGGCAGCGCACACATTAACTCTTTCCCTACCAGCCTGGAGCAGCCACTAACTCAAAGCGTACTCCTGTAGGCAACCTGCCTACACTCTGACCTCTGCAGGGCGCAGGTTTCATGGCCCGTCGGCTGCTCTGTCGCTTCTCGCTGGCTTCGGCAGTCCGCCTGCGTGCTTCTCGCGCGGTCCCCCAGCCTGGGGAACGCAGCGGAATGTGTTGGCGCGAAGAGACTGAAGAGCAGGAGTGATAGAGCCAAAGCGGCTCAGCAGAGAGCGCTAGCGAATGGCTGGGCCGCGCAGCCTGGGTGGGATGTAGGATAGGGCTAGCTAGGTGGGGGTGGCCTCTCGGCGTGGCTTAGTTGCCGTAGGGGACTGGATGCGTGGCAAGCATTCCTGAGGGGAAGAGAGAGAGAAAGCGTCAATTTCAAAGGAGGGGGCGTAAAAGGGAAGCAGGCGAAGAAAAGTGGGAGCTGGACTGGTGATTTTGGAGGAGCTAGGTGTGCAGGAGGGCCTGCAGAGTGCTGAGGAAAAAAAAAGAATGTAAAAAAGGCAGAGAGGAGAGTGACCCCTGCTGGAGGAAAAAAGCAAAAGCCTACAGCACCTGGTATTCCCAGGCGGTCCCCCATCCAAGTACTAACCAGGCCCGACCCTGCTTAGCTTCCGAGATCAGACGAGATCGGGCGCATTCAGGGTGGTGTGGCCGTAGGCAGTACTCAGGCTCTCCCTCAACCTTCTTATACTTGTCACCGGCACCCTGGCCCCGCCTTTCCATCACTTTACTACACTCAGCTGTGCTTTTTCACAAGCAACGCCACACACTCGTCTCTCGTCTCTCGTCTCTCGTCTCTCGTCTCTCGTCTCTCGTCTCTCCTCTCTCCCCTCTCTCTCTCTCTCTTCCTCTGGCTGGCTCTCTCGCTCTCTCGCTCTCCTCAACCCCTGCCTCATGCTGCTTTGCTCCCTCTTTAACCTCTTCCTGCCTGCACCTTCTCAAACACATTCTCAGCCTGGCCTCCAAGGCTCCTCTCTGCCTTCCCCTGGCCTGACTTTAAGCCTAAAGCTGACAGGGCTCAACACCACAGGAGCAGCAGGGCGCAAGCTTTCTAGACAGCAGCAGAGCCCACCAGGAAGGCCGGGCCTTCGCTCGCCTGACAGCCAGACTTCTCCGGGCACCAGCTAGTGCTCCCGCCTATCTGCCCCGACGCAAAAAATAAAAAATAAAAAAAGACAGGGACCCTGGTTGCACCAGGGCCTACAAACGCCAGTCCCCTGCCTGCTCGGCCTCAGTCTTTTGGGTGGCGTAGTGGCCGCTCCCCCCTTCCCTGCGTGCACCACAAGGCCCTGCCGCTCAAGGCCCCACCTCTTGCCGCAGGTCTCGCGCTCTTGTTGGGTGGGGTGCAACTCATCCTGCGCGCAGGGGTGCCTTTCACCGTCCACCCACTCACCATTGCCCGGGACCAGGCGGAGACTGCGGTCATGTCAAAGTCCTACGTTAGGTGGGTTCCCCTGACCTAGAGATGAGCCATAACACTGTGTGCAGCACCCAAGGGACAGGGTCCCTCTGAAAACGACTTAGAAACATAGAAACATAGAATGTGTCGGCAGATAAGAACCATTTGGCCCATCTAGTCTGCCCAATATATCTGAATCCTTTGAATAGTCCCTGGCCCTATCTTATATGAAGGATAGCCTTATGCCTATCCCATGCATGCTTAAACTCCTTCACTGTATTTGCAGCTACCACTTCTGCAGGAAGGTTATTCCATGCATCCACTACTCTCTCAGTAAAGTAATACTTCCTCATATTACTTTTAAACCTTTGCCCCTCTAGTTTAAAACGGTGTCCTCTTGTGGTAGTTTTTCTTCTTTTAAATATGCTCTCCTCCTTTACCGAGTTGATTCCCTTTATGTATTTAAAAGTTTCTATCATATCCCCTCTGTCTCTTCTTTCTTCCAAGCTATACATGTTAAGGTCCTTTAACCTTTCCTGGTAAGTTTTTTCCTGCAATCCATGTACTAGTTTAGTAGCTCTTCTCTGAACTCTCTCTAGAGTATCTATATCCTTCTGGAGATATGGCCTCCAGTACTGCGCACGACTGTCCCGTCCCACTACACACCTTGGCTCTATGAATGTTGCAATTAGGAGGGCAGCTGCCGAGCTCCACCCGTCCAGCGTACCTCTGCTACCTCACTTCCAGTAACAGAATGGGGTCCCGCCGTGCATGTTGCGCCCACCTCATGCGCGCACTTGTTAGCTCCTTCACTCTGGTACCATGTGACCAGGCCACGGATCTCCGTAACGTGGGTTGGGTTCCGCTTGCTACTGGAAGCCGACAGCTGGGGAGGGAGCCAGAACATTCACCCCCCCTGGCTACCGGAGGACCCCTCACCTATACCAGGTACTACGTCTTACGACTGCCTGCAGTGTACCTTGCTCTCTTCCTGGGTTACCCATAGCAACGGCTTTACTCCTCCTGCTTGACTTGCCCAGTAGACCTTTTTCTTGTGTAGCTTTGCTTCATAGCCCACATGTGCCTTACTTACTCACCCAAGTTCTTTTGAATAGGCCAGGAGGACAAACATGCGCCCCTTTAAATGACTTCAGACCAGGCTTAGAACACTTGACGCAACATTCCTGAGAAGTCTTGGGCATTGCAGTTCAACGTGAACAATGGTCACATCCTGACCCTAACTACCACTGCTTGGCTGCCCAGGCCTACCTCTACAAGGTAGTAGTCCATATTGGCGTCCTGCAAGTGCTGGCTGATCCCCCCCGAACCCAGGCCTCCCCTGTATTTAGATTGCCGGTGGGTAGGCTGGATCCAAAAAGCCCGGGAACGGCAGCGCACACATTAACTCTTTCCCTACCAGCCTGGAGCAGCCACTAACTCAAAGCGTACTCCTGTAGGCAACCTGCCTACACTCTGACCTCTGCAGGGCGCAGGTTTCATGGCCCGTCGGCTGCTCTGTCGCTTCTCGCTGGCTTCGGCAGTCCGCCTGCGTGCTTCTCGCGCGGTCCCCCAGCCTGGGGAACGCAGCGGAATGTGTTGGCGCGAAGAGACTGAAGAGCAGGAGTGATAGAGCCAAAGCGGCTCAGCAGAGAGCGCTAGCGAATGGCTGGGCCGCGCAGCCTGGGTGGGATGTAGGATAGGGCTAGCTAGGTGGGGGTGGCCTCTCGGCGTGGCTTAGTTGCCGTAGGGGACTGGATGCGTGGCAAGCATTCCTGAGGGGAAGAGAGAGAGAAAGCGTCAATTTCAAAGGAGGGGGCGTAAAAGGGAAGCAGGCGAAGAAAAGTGGGAGCTGGACTGGTGATTTTGGAGGAGCTAGGTGTGCAGGAGGGCCTGCAGAGTGCTGAGGAAAAAAAAAGAATGTAAAAAAGGCAGAGAGGAGAGTGACCCCTGCTGGAGGAAAAAAGCAAAAGCCTACAGCACCTGGTATTCCCAGGCGGTCTCCCATCCAAGTACTAACCAGGCCCGACCCTGCTTAGCTTCCGAGATCAGACGAGATCGGGCGCATTCAGGGTGGTGTGGCCGTAGGCAGTACTCAGGCTCTCCCTCAACCTTCTTATACTTGTCACCGGCACCCTGGCCCCGCCTTTCCATCACTTTACTACACTCAGCTGTGCTTTTTCACAAGCAACGCCACACACTCGTCTCTCGTCTCTCGTCTCTCGTCTCTCGTCTCTCCTCTCTCGTCTCTCCTCTCTCCCCTCTCTCTCTCTCTCTTCCTCTGGCTGGCTCTCTCGCTCTCCTCAACCCCTGCCTCATGCTGCTTTGCTCCCTCTTTAACCTCTTCCTGCCTGCACCTTCTCAAACACATTCTCAGCCTGGCCTCCAAGGCTCCTCTCTGCCTTCCCCTGGCCTGACTTTAAGCCTAAAGCTGACAGGGCTCAACACCACAGGAGCAGCAGGGCGCAAGCTTTCTAGACAGCAGCAGAGCCCACCAGGAAGGCCAGGCCTTCGCTCGCCTGACAGCCAGACTTCTCCGGGCACCAGCTAGTGCTCCCGCCTATCTGCCCCGACGCAAAAAATAAAAAAAAAAAAAGACAGGGACCCTGGTTGCACCAGGGCCTACAAACGCCAGTCCCCTGCCTGCTCGGCCTCAGTCTTTTGGGTGGCGTAGTGGCCGCTCCCCCCTTCCCTGCGTGCACCACAAGGCCCTGCCGCTCGAGGCCCCACCTCTTGCCGCAGGTCTCGCGCTCTTGTTGGGTGGGGTGCAACTCATCCTGCGCGCAGGGGTGCCTTTCGCCGTCCACCCACTCACCATTGCCCGGGACCAGGCGGAGACTGCGGTCATGTCAAAGTCCTACGTTAGGTGGGTTCCCCTGACCTAGAGATGAGCCATAACACTGTGTGCAGCACCGAAGGGACAGGGTCCCTCTGAAAACGACTTAGAAACATAGAATGTGTCGGCAGATAAGAACCATTTGGCCCATCTAGTCTGCCCAATATATCTGAATCCTTTGAATAGTCCCTGGCCCTATCTTATATGAAGGATAGCCTTATGCCTATCCCATGCATGCTTAAACTCCTTCACTGTATTTGCAGCTACCACTTCTGCAGGAAGGTTATTCCATGCATCCACTACTCTCTCAGTAAAGTAATACTTCCTCATATTACTTTTAAACCTTTGCCCCTCTAGTTTAAAACGGTGTCCTCTTGTGGTAGTTTTTCTTCTTTTAAATATGCTCTCCTCCTTTACCGAGTTGATTCCCTTTATGTATTTAAAAGTTTCTATCATATCCCCTCTGTCTCTTCTTTCTTCCAAGCTATACATGTTAAGGTCCTTTAACCTTTCCTGGTAAGTTTTTTCCTGCAATCCATGTACTAGTTTAGTAGCTCTTCTCTGAACTCTCTCTAGAGTATCTATATCCTTCTGGAGATATGGCCTCCAGTACTGCGCACGACTGTCCCGTCCCACTACACACCTTGGCTCTATGAATGTTGCAATTAGGAGGGCAGCTGCCGAGCTCCACCCGTCCAGCGTACCTCTGCTACCTCACTTCCAGTAACAGAATGGGGTCCCGCCGTGCATGTTGCGCCCACCTCATGCGCGCACTTGTTAGCTCCTTCACTCTGGTACCATGTGACCAGGCCACGGATCTCCGTAACGTGGGTTGGGTTCCGCTTGCTACTGGAAGCCGACAGCTGGGGAGGGAGCCAGAACATTCACCCCCCCTGGCTACCGGAGGACCCCTCACCTATACCAGGTACTACGTCTTACGACTGCCTGCAGTGTACCTTGCTCTCTTCCTGGGTTACCCATAGCAACGGCTTTACTCCTCCTGCTTGACTTGCCCAGTAGACCTTTTTCTTGTGTAGCTTTGCTTCATAGCCCACATGTGCCTTACTTACTCACCCAAGTTCTTTTGAATAGGCCAGGAGGACAAACATGCGCCCCTTTAAATGACTTCAGACCAGGCTTAGAACACTTGACGCAACATTCCTGAGAAGTCTTGGGCATTGCAGTTCAACGTGAACAATGGTCACATCCTGACCCTAACTACCACTGCTTGGCTGCCCAGGCCTACCTCTACAAGGTAGTAGTCCATATTGGCGTCCTGCAAGTGCTGGCTGATCCCCCCCGAACCCAGGCCTCCCCTGTATTTAGATTGCCGGTGGGTAGGCTGGATCCAAAAAGCCCGGGAACGGCAGCGCACACATTAACTCTTTCCCTACCAGCCTGGAGCAGCCACTAACTCAAAGCGTACTCCTGTAGGCAACCTGCCTACACTCTGACCTCTGCAGGGCGCAGGTTTCATGGCCCGTCGGCTGCTCTGTCGCTTCTCGCTGGCTTCGGCAGTCCGCCTGCGTGCTTCTCGCGCGGTCCCCCAGCCTGGGGAACGCAGCGGAATGTGTTGGCGCGAAGAGACTGAAGAGCAGGAGTGATAGAGCCAAAGCGGCTCAGCAGAGAGCGCTAGCGAATGGCTGGGCCGCGCAGCCTGGGTGGGATGTAGGATAGGGCTAGCTAGGTGGGGGTGGCCTCTCGGCGTGGCTTAGTTGCCGTAGGGGACTGGATGCGTGGCAAGCATTCCTGAGGGGAAGAGAGAGAGAAAGCGTCAATTTCAAAGGAGGGGGCGTAAAAGGGAAGCAGGCGAAGAAAAGTGGGAGCTGGACTGGTGATTTTGGAGGAGCTAGGTGTGCAGGAGGGCCTGCAGAGTGCTGAGGAAAAAAAAAGAATGTAAAAAAGGCAGAGAGGAGAGTGACCCCTGCTGGAGGAAAAAAGCAAAAGCCTACAGCACCTGGTATTCCCAGGCGGTCCCCCATCCAAGTACTAACCAGGCCCGACCCTGCTTAGCTTCCGAGATCAGACGAGATCGGGCGCATTCAGGGTGGTGTGGCCGTAGGCAGTACTCAGGCTCTCCCTCAACCTTCTTATACTTGTCACCGGCACCCTGGCCCCGCCTTTCCATCACTTTACTACACTCAGCTGTGCTTTTTCACAAGCAACGCCACACACTCGTCTCTCGTCTCTCGTCTCTCGTCTCTCGTCTCTCGTCTCTCGTCTCTCCTCTCTCCCCTCTCTCTCTCTCTCTTCCTCTGGCTGGCTCTCTCGCTCTCTCGCTCTCCTCAACCCCTGCCTCATGCTGCTTTGCTCCCTCTTTAACCTCTTCCTGCCTGCACCTTCTCAAACACATTCTCAGCCTGGCCTCCAAGGCTCCTCTCTGCCTTCCCCTGGCCTGACTTTAAGCCTAAAGCTGACAGGGCTCAACACCACAGGAGCAGCAGGGCGCAAGCTTTCTAGACAGCAGCAGAGCCCACCAGGAAGGCCGGGCCTTCGCTCGCCTGACAGCCAGACTTCTCCGGGCACCAGCTAGTGCTCCCGCCTATCTGCCCCGACGCAAAAAATAAAAAATAAAAAAAGACAGGGACCCTGGTTGCACCAGGGCCTACAAACGCCAGTCCCCTGCCTGCTCGGCCTCAGTCTTTTGGGTGGCGTAGTGGCCGCTCCCCCCTTCCCTGCGTGCACCACAAGGCCCTGCCGCTCGAGGCCCCACCTCTTGCCGCTGGTCTCGCGCTCTTGTTGGGTGGGGTGCAACTCATCCTGCGCGCAGGGGTGCCTTTCGCCGTCCCCCCACTCACCATTGCCCGGGACCAGGCGGAGACTGCGGTCATGTCAAAGTCCTACGTTAGGTGGGTTCCCCTGACCTAGAGATGAGCCATAACACTGTGTGCAGCACCGAAGGGACAGGGTCCCTCTGAAAACGACTTAGAAACATAGAAACATAGAATGTGTCGGCAGATAAGAACCATTTGGCCCATCTAGTCTGCCCAATATATCTGAATCCTTTGAATAGTCCCTGGCCCTATCTTATATGAAGGATAGCCTTATGCCTATCCCATGCATGCTTAAACTCCTTCACTGTATTTGCAGCTACCACTTCTGCAGGAAGGTTATTCCATGCATCCACTACTCTCTCAGTAAAGTAATACTTCCTCATATTACTTTTAAACCTTTGCCCCTCTAGTTTAAAACGGTGTCCTCTTGTGGTAGTTTTTCTTCTTTTAAATATGCTCTCCTCCTTTACCGAGTTGATTCCCTTTATGTATTTAAAAGTTTCTATCATATCCCCTCTGTCTCTTCTTTCTTCCAAGCTATACATGTTAAGGTCCTTTAACCTTTCCTGGTAAGTTTTTTCCTGCAATCCATGTACTAGTTTAGTAGCTCTTCTCTGAACTCTCTCTAGAGTACCTATATCCTTCTGGAGATATGGCCTCCAGTACTGCGCACGACTGTCCCGTCCCACTACACACCTTGGCTCTATGAATGTTGCAATTAGGAGGGCAGCTGCCGAGCTCCACCCGTCCAGCGTACCTCTGCTACCTCACTTCCAGTAACAGAATGGGGTCCCGCCGTGCATGTTGCGCCCACCTCATGCGCGCACTTGTTAGCTCCTTCACTCTGGTACCATGTGACCAGGCCACGGATCTCCGTAACATGGGTTGGGTTCCGCTTGCTACTGGAAGCCGACAGCTGGGGAGGGAGCCAGAACATTCACCCCCCCTGGCTACCGGAGGACCCCTCACCTATACCAGGTACTACGTCTTACGACTGCCTGCAGTGTACCTTGCTCTCTTCCTGGGTTACCCATAGCAACGGCTTTACTCCTCCTGCTTGACTTGCCCAGTAGACCTTTTTCTTGTGTAGCTTTGCTTCATAGCCCACATGTGCCTTACTTACTCACCCAAGTTCTTTTGAATAGGCCAGGAGGACAAACATGCGCCCCTTTAAATGACTTCAGACCAGGCTTAGAACACTTGACGCAACATTCCTGAGAAGTCTTGGGCATTGCAGTTCAACGTGAACAATGGTCACATCCTGACCCTAACTACCACTGCTTGGCTGCCCAGGCCTACCTCTACAAGGTAGTAGTCCATATTGGCGTCCTGCAAGTGCTGGCTGATCCCCCCCGAACCCAGGCCTCCCCTGTATTTAGATTGCCGGTGGGTAGGCTGGATCCAAAAAGCCCGGGAACGGCAGCGCACACATTAACTCTTTCCCTACCAGCCTGGAGCAGCCACTAACTCAAAGCGTACTCCTGTAGGCAACCTGCCTACACTCTGACCTCTGCAGGGCGCAGGTTTCATGGCCCGTCGGCTGCTCTGTCGCTTCTCGCTGGCTTCGGCAGTCCGCCTGCGTGCTTCTCGCGCGGTCCCCCAGCCTGGGGAACGCAGCGGAATGTGTTGGCGCGAAGAGACTGAAGAGCAGGAGTGATAGAGCCAAAGCGGCTCAGCAGAGAGCGCTAGCGAATGGCTGGGCCGCGCAGCCTGGGTGGGATGTAGGATAGGGCTAGCTAGGTGGGGGTGGCCTCTCGGCGTGGCTTAGTTGCCGTAGGGGACTGGATGCGTGGCAAGCGTTCCTGAGGGGAAGAGAGAGAGAAAGCGTCAATTTCAAAGGAGGGGGCGTAAAAGGGAAGCAGGCGAAGAAAAGTGGGAGCTGGACTGGTGATTTTGGAGGAGCTAGGTGTGCAGGAGGGCCTGCAGAGTGCTGAGGAAAAAAAAAGAATGTAAAAAAGGCAGAGAGGAGAGTGACCCCTGCTGGAGGAAAAAAGCAAAAGCCTACAGCACCTGGTATTCCCAGGCGGTCTCCCATCCAAGTACTAACCAGGCCCGACCCTGCTTAGCTTCCGAGATCAGACGAGATCGGGCGCATTCAGGGTGGTGTGGCCGTAGGCAGTACTCAGGCTCTCCCTCAACCTTCTTATACTTGTCACCGGCACCCTGGCCCCTCCTTTCCATCACTTTACTACACTCAGCTGTGCTTTTTCACAAGCAACGCCACACACTCGTCTCTCGTCTCTCCTCTCTCCCCTCTCTCTCTCTCTCTTCCTCTGGCTGGCTCTCTCGCTCTCCTCAACCCCTGCCTCATGCTGCTTTGCTCCCTCTTTAACCTCTTCCTGCCTGCACCTTCTCAAACACATTCTCAGCCTGGCCTCCAAGGCTCCTCTCTGCCTTCCCCTGGCCTGACTTTAAGCCTAAAGCTGACAGGGCTCAACACCACAGGAGCAGCAGGGCGCAAGCTTTCTAGACAGCAGCAGAGCCCACCAGGAAGGCCGGGCCTTCGCTCGCCTGACAGCCAGACTTCTCCGGGCACCAGCTAGTGCTCCCGCCTATCTGCCCCGACGCAAAAAATAAAAAATAAAAAAAGACAGGGACCCTGGTTGCACCAGGGCCTACAAACGCCAGTCCCCTGCCTGCTCGGCCTCAGTCTTTTGGGTGGCGTAGTGGCCGCTCCCCCCTTCCCTGCGTGCACCACAAGGCCCTGCCGCTCGAGGCCCCACCTCTTGCCGCAGGTCTCGCGCTCTTGTTGGGTGGGGTGCAACTCATCCTGCGCGCAGGGGTGCCTTTCGCCGTCCCCCCACTCACCATTGCCCGGGACCAGGCGGAGACTGCGGTCATGTCAAAGTCCTACGTTAGGTGGGTTCCCCTGACCTAGAGATGAGCCATAACACTGTGTGCAGCACCCAAGGGACAGGGTCCCTCTGAAAACGACTTAGAAACATAGAAACATAGAATGTGTCGGCAGATAAGAACCATTTGGCCCATCTAGTCTGCCCAATATATCTGAATCCTTTGAATAGTCCCTGGCCCTATCTTATATGAAGGATAGCCTTATGCCTATCCCATGCATGCTTAAACTCCTTCACTGTATTTGCAGCTACCACTTCTGCAGGAAGGTTATTCCATGCATCCACTACTCTCTCAGTAAAGTAATACTTCCTCATATTACTTTTAAACCTTTGCCCCTCTAGTTTAAAACGGTGTCCTCTTGTGGTAGTTTTTCTTCTTTTAAATATGCTCTCCTCCTTTACCGAGTTGATTCCCTTTATGTATTTAAAAGTTTCTATCATATCCCCTCTGTCTCTTCTTTCTTCCAAGCTATACATGTTAAGGTCCTTTAACCTTTCCTGGTAAGTTTTTTCCTGCAATCCATGTACTAGTTTAGTAGCTCTTCTCTGAACTCTCTCTAGAGTATCTATATCCTTCTGGAGATATGGCCTCCAGTACTGCGCACGACTGTCCCGTCCCACTACACACCTTGGCTCTATGAATGTTGCAATTAGGAGGGCAGCTGCCGAGCTCCACCCGTCCAGCGTACCTCTGCTACCTCACTTCCAGTAACAGAATGGGGTCCCGCCGTGCATGTTGCGCCCACCTCATGCGCGCACTTGTTAGCTCCTTCACTCTGGTACCATGTGACCAGGCCACGGATCTCCGTAACGTGGGTTGGGTTCCGCTTGCTACTGGAAGCCGACAGCTGGGGAGGGAGCCAGAACATTCACCCCCCCTGGCTACCGGAGGACCCCTCACCTATACCAGGTACTACGTCTTACGACTGCCTGCAGTGTACCTTGCTCTCTTCCTGGGTTACCCATAGCAACGGCTTTACTCCTCCTGCTTGACTTGCCCAGTAGACCTTTTTCTTGTGTAGCTTTGCTTCATAGCCCACATGTGCCTTACTTACTCACCCAAGTTCTTTTGAATAGGCCAGGAGGACAAACATGCGCCCCTTTAAATGACTTCAGACCAGGCTTAGAACACTTGACGCAACATTCCTGAGAAGTCTTGGGCATTGCAGTTCAACGTGAACAATGGTCACATCCTGACCCTAACTACCACTGCTTGGCTGCCCAGGCCTACCTCTACAAGGTAGTAGTCCATATTGGCGTCCTGCAAGTGCTGGCTGATCCCCCCCGAACCCAGGCCTCCCCTGTATTTAGATTGCCGGTGGGTAGGCTGGATCCAAAAAGCCCGGGAACGGCAGCGCACACATTAACTCTTTCCCTACCAGCCTGGAGCAGCCACTAACTCAAAGCGTACTCCTGTAGGCAACCTGCCTACACTCTGACCTCTGCAGGGCGCAGGTTTCATGGCCCGTCGGCTGCTCTGTCGCTTTTTGCTGGCTTCGGCAGTCCGCCTGCGTGCTTCTCGCGCGGTCCCCCAGCCTGGGGAACGCAGCGGAATGTGTTGGCGCGAAGAGACTGAAGAGCAGGAGTGATAGAGCCAAAGCGGCTCAGCAGAGAGCGCTAGCGAATGGCTGGGCCGCGCAGCCTGGGTGGGATGTAGGATAGGGCTAGCTAGGTGGGGGTGGCCTCTCGGCGTGGCTTAGTTGCCGTAGGGGACTGGATGCGTGGCAAGCGTTCCTGAGGGGAAGAGAGAGAGAAAGCGTCAATTTCAAAGGAGGGGGCGTAAAAGGGAAGCAGGCGAAGAAAAGTGGGAGCTGGACTGGTGATTTTGGAGGAGCTAGGTGTGCAGGAGGGCCTGCAGAGTGCTGAGGAAAAAAAAAGAATGTAAAAAAGGCAGAGAGGAGAGTGACCCCTGCTGGAGGAAAAAAGCAAAAGCCTACAGCACCTGGTATTCCCAGGCGGTCTCCCATCCAAGTACTAACCAGGCCCGACCCTGCTTAGCTTCCGAGATCAGACGAGATCGGGCGCATTCAGGGTGGTGTGGCCGTAGGCAGTACTCAGGCTCTCCCTCAACCTTCTTATACTTGTCACCGGCACCCTGGCCCCGCCTTTCCATCACTTTACTACACTCAGCTGTGCTTTTTCACAAGCAACGCCACACACTCGTCTCTCGTCTCTCCTCTCTCCCCTCTCTCTCTCTCTCTTCCTCTGGCTGGCTCTCTCGCTCTCCTCAACCCCTGCCTCATGCTGCTTTGCTCCCTCTTTAACCTCTTCCTGCCTGCACCTTCTCAAACACATTCTCAGCCTGGCCTCCAAGGCTCCTCTCTGCCTTCCCCTGGCCTGACTTTAAGCCTAAAGCTGACAGGGCTCAACACCACAGGAGCAGCAGGGCGCAAGCTTTCTAGACAGCAGCAGAGCCCACCAGGAAGGCCGGGCCTTCGCTCGCCTGACAGCCAGACTTCTCCGGGCACCAGCTAGTGCTCCCGCCTATCTGCCCCGACGCAAAAAATAAAAAATAAAAAAAGACAGGGACCCTGGTTGCACCAGGGCCTACAAACGCCAGTCCCCTGCCTGCTCGGCCTCAGTCTTTTGGGTGGCGTAGTGGCCGCTCCCCCCTTCCCTGCGTGCACCACAAGGCCCTGCCGCTCGAGGCCCCACCTCTTGCCGCAGGTCTCGCGCTCTTGTTGGGTGGGGTGCAACTCATCCTGCGCGCAGGGGTGCCTTTCGCCGTCCCCCCACTCACCATTGCCCGGGACCAGGCGGAGACTGCGGTCATGTCAAAGTCCTACGTTAGGTGGGTTCCCCTGACCTAGAGATGAGCCATAACACTGTGTGCAGCACCCAAGGGACAGGGTCCCTCTGAAAACGACTTAGAAACATAGAAACATAGAATGTGTCGGCAGATAAGAACCATTTGGCCCATCTAGTCTGCCCAATATATCTGAATCCTTTGAATAGTCCCTGGCCCTATCTTATATGAAGGATAGCCTTATGCCTATCCCATGCATGCTTAAACTCCTTCACTGTATTTGCAGCTACCACTTCTGCAGGAAGGTTATTCCATGCATCCACTACTCTCTCAGTAAAGTAATACTTCCTCATATTACTTTTAAACCTTTGCCCCTCTAGTTTAAAACGGTGTCCTCTTGTGGTAGTTTTTCTTCTTTTAAATATGCTCTCCTCCTTTACCGAGTTGATTCCCTTTATGTATTTAAAAGTTTCTATCATATCCCCTCTGTCTCTTCTTTCTTCCAAGCTATACATGTTAAGGTCCTTTAACCTTTCCTGGTAAGTTTTTTCCTGCAATCCATGTACTAGTTTAGTAGCTCTTCTCTGAACTCTCTCTAGAGTATCTATATCCTTCTGGAGATATGGCCTCCAGTACTGCGCACGACTGTCCCGTCCCACTACACACCTTGGCTCTATGAATGTTGCAATTAGGAGGGCAGCTGCCGAGCTCCACCCGTCCAGCGTACCTCTGCTACCTCACTTCCAGTAACAGAATGGGGTCCCGCCGTGCATGTTGCGCCCACCTCATGCGCGCACTTGTTAGCTCCTTCACTCTGGTACCATGTGACCAGGCCACGGATCTCCGTAACGTGGGTTGGGTTCCGCTTGCTACTGGAAGCCGACAGCTGGGGAGGGAGCCAGAACATTCACCCCCCCTGGCTACCGGAGGACCCCTCACCTATACCAGGTACTACGTCTTACGACTGCCTGCAGTGTACCTTGCTCTCTTCCTGGGTTACCCATAGCAACGGCTTTACTCCTCCTGCTTGACTTGCCCAGTAGACCTTTTTCTTGTGTAGCTTTGCTTCATAGCCCACATGTGCCTTACTTACTCACCCAAGTTCTTTTGAATAGGCCAGGAGGACAAACATGCGCCCCTTTAAATGACTTCAGACCAGGCTTAGAACACTTGACGCAACATTCCTGAGAAGTCTTGGGCATTGCAGTTCAACGTGAACAATGGTCACATCCTGACCCTAACTACCACTGCTTGGCTGCCCAGGCCTACCTCTACAAGGTAGTAGTCCATATTGGCGTCCTGCAAGTGCTGGCTGATCCCCCCCGAACCCAGGCCTCCCCTGTATTTAGATTGCCGGTGGGTAGGCTGGATCCAAAAAGCCCGGGAACGGCAGCGCACACATTAACTCTTTCCCTACCAGCCTGGAGCAGCCACTAACTCAAAGCGTACTCCTGTAGGCAACCTGCCTACACTCTGACCTCTGCAGGGCGCAGGTTTCATGGCCCGTCGGCTGCTCTGTCGCTTCTCGCTGGCTTCGGCAGTCCGCCTGCGTGCTTCTCGCGCGGTCCCCCAGCCTGGGGAACGCAGCGGAATGTGTTGGCGCGAAGAGACTGAAGAGCAGGAGTGATAGAGCCAAAGCGGCTCAGCAGAGAGCGCTAGCGAATGGCTGGGCCGCGCAGCCTGGGTGGGATGTAGGATAGGGCTAGCTAGGTGGGGGTGGCCTCTCGGCGTGGCTTAGTTGCCGTAGGGGACTGGATGCGTGGCAAGCGTTCCTGAGGGGAAGAGAGAGAGAAAGCGTCAATTTCAAAGGAGGGGGCGTAAAAGGGAAGCAGGCGAAGAAAAGTGGGAGCTGGACTGGTGATTTTGGAGGAGCTAGGTGTGCAGGAGGGCCTGCAGAGTGCTGAGGAAAAAAAAAGAATGTAAAAAAGGCAGAGAGGAGAGTGACCCCTGCTGGAGGAAAAAAGCAAAAGCCTACAGCACCTGGTATTCCCAGGCGGTCTCCCATCCAAGTACTAACCAGGCCCGACCCTGCTTAGCTTCCGAGATCAGACGAGATCGGGCGCATTCAGGGTGGTGTGGCCGTAGGCAGTACTCAGGCTCTCCCTCAACCTTCTTATACTTGTCACCGGCACCCTGGCCCCGCCTTTCCATCACTTTACTACACTCAGCTGTGCTTTTTCACAAGCAACGCCACACACTCGTCTCTCCTCTCTCCCCTCTCTCTCTCTCTCTTCCTCTGGCTGGCTCTCTCGCTCTCCTCAACCCCTGCCTCATGCTGCTTTGCTCCCTCTTTAACCTCTTCCTGCCTGCACCTTCTCAAACACATTCTCAGCCTGGCCTCCAAGGCTCCTCTCTGCCTTCCCCTGGCCTGACTTTAAGCCTAAAGCTGACAGGGCTCAACACCACAGGAGCAGCAGGGCGCAAGCTTTCTAGACAGCAGCAGAGCCCACCAGGAAGGCCGGGCCTTCGCTCGCCTGACAGCCAGACTTCTCCGGGCACCAGCTAGTGCTCCCGCCTATCTGCCCCGACGCAAAAAATAAAAAATAAAAAAAGACAGGGACCCTGGTTGCACCAGGGCCTACAAACGCCAGTCCCCTGCCTGCTCGGCCTCAGTCTTTTGGGTGGCGTAGTGGCCGCTCCCCCCTTCCCTGCGTGCACCACAAGGCCCTGCCGCTCGAGGCCCCACCTCTTGCCGCAGGTCTCGCGCTCTTGTTGGGTGGGGTGCAACTCATCCTGCGCGCAGGGGTGCCTTTCGCCGTCCCCCCACTCACCATTGCCCGGGACCAGGCGGAGACTGCGGTCATGTCAAAGTCCTACGTTAGGTGGGTTCCCCTGACCTAGAGATGAGCCATAACACTGTGTGCAGCACCGAAGGGACAGGGTCCCTCTGAAAACGACTTAGAAACATAGAAACATAGAATGTGTCGGCAGATAAGAACCATTTGGCCCATCTAGTCTGCCCAATATATCTGAATCCTTTGAATAGTCCCTGGCCCTATCTTATATGAAGGATAGCCTTATGCCTATCCCATGCATGCTTAAACTCCTTCACTGTATTTGCAGCTACCACTTCTGCAGGAAGGTTATTCCATGCATCCACTACTCTCTCAGTAAAGTAATACTTCCTCATATTACTTTTAAACCTTTGCCCCTCTAGTTTAAAACGGTGTCCTCTTGTGGTAGTTTTTCTTCTTTTAAATATGCTCTCCTCCTTTACCGAGTTGATTCCCTTTATGTATTTAAAAGTTTCTATCATATCCCCTCTGTCTCTTCTTTCTTCCAAGCTATACATGTTAAGGTCCTTTAACCTTTCCTGGTAAGTTTTTTCCTGCAATCCATGTACTAGTTTAGTAGCTCTTCTCTGAACTCTCTCTAGAGTATCTATATCCTTCTGGAGATATGGCCTCCAGTACTGCGCACGACTGTCCCGTCCCACTACACACCTTGGCTCTATGAATGTTGCAATTAGGAGGGCAGCTGCGTGAGCTCCACCCGTCCAGCGTACCTCTGCTACCTCACTTCCAGTAACAGAATGGGGTCCCGCCGTGCATGTTGCGCCCACCTCATGCGCGCACTTGTTAGCTCCTTCACTCTGGTACCATGTGACCAGGCCACGGATCTCCGTAACGTGGGTTGGGTTCCGCTTGCTACTGGAAGCCGACAGCTGGGGAGGGAGCCAGAACATTCACCCCCCCTGGCTACCGGAGGACCCCTCACCTATACCAGGTACTACGTCTTACGACTGCCTGCAGTGTACCTTGCTCTCTTCCTGGGTTACCCATAGCAACGGCTTTACTCCTCCTGCTTGACTTGCCCAGTAGACCTTTTTCTTGTGTAGCTTTGCTTCATAGCCCACATGTGCCTTACTTACTCACCCAAGTTCTTTTGAATAGGCCAGGAGGACAAACATGCGCCCCTTTAAATGACTTCAGACCAGGCTTAGAACACTTGACGCAACATTCCTGAGAAGTCTTGGGCATTGCAGTTCAACGTGAACAATGGTCACATCCTGACCCTAACTACCACTGCTTGGCTGCCCAGGCCTACCTCTACAAGGTAGTAGTCCATATTGGCGTCCTGCAAGTGCTGGCTGATCCCCCCCGAACCCAGGCCTCCCCTGTATTTAGATTGCCGGTGGGTAGGCTGGATCCAAAAAGCCCGGGAACGGCAGCGCACACATTAACTCTTTCCCTACCAGCCTGGAGCAGCCACTAACTCAAAGCGTACTCCTGTAGGCAACCTGCCTACACTCTGACCTCTGCAGGGCGCAGGTTTCATGGCCCGTCGGCTGCTCTGTCGCTTCTCGCTGGCTTCGGCAGTCCGCCTGCGTGCTTCTCGCGCGGTCCCCCAGCCTGGGGAACGCAGCGGAATGTGTTGGCGCGAAGAGACTGAAGAGCAGGAGTGATAGAGCCAAAGCGGCTCAGCAGAGAGCGCTAGCGAATGGCTGGGCCGCGCAGCCTGGGTGGGATGTAGGATAGGGCTAGCTAGGTGGGGGTGGCCTCTCGGCGTGGCTTAGTTGCCGTAGGGGACTGGATGCGTGGCAAGCGTTCCTGAGGGGAAGAGAGAGAGAAAGCGTCAATTTCAAAGGAGGGGGCGTAAAAGGGAAGCAGGCGAAGAAAAGTGGGAGCTGGACTGGTGATTTTGGAGGAGCTAGGTGTGCAGGAGGGCCTGCAGAGTGCTGAGGAAAAAAAAAGAATGTAAAAAAGGCAGAGAGGAGAGTGACCCCTGCTGGAGGAAAAAAGCAAAAGCCTACAGCACCTGGTATTCCCAGGCGGTCTCCCATCCAAGTACTAACCAGGCCCGACCCTGCTTAGCTTCCGAGATCAGACGAGATCGGGCGCATTCAGGGTGGTGTGGCCGTAGGCAGTACTCAGGCTCTCCCTCAACCTTCTTATACTTGTCACCGGCACCCTGGCCCCGCCTTTCCATCACTTTACTACACTCAGCTGTGCTTTTTCACAAGCAACGCCACACACTCGTCTCTCGTCTCTCGTCTCTCGTCTCTCGTCTCTCCTCTCTCCTCTCTCCCCTCTCTCTCTCTCTCTTCCTCTGGCTGGCTCTCTCGCTCTCCTCAACCCCTGCCTCATGCTGCTTTGCTCCCTCTTTAACCTCTTCCTGCCTGCACCTTCTCAAACACATTCTCAGCCTGGCCTCCAAGGCTCCTCTCTGCCTTCCCCTGGCCTGACTTTAAGCCTAAAGCTGACAGGGCTCAACACCACAGGAGCAGCAGGGCGCAAGCTTTCTAGACAGCAGCAGAGCCCACCAGGAAGGCCAGGCCTTCGCTCGCCTGACAGCCAGACTTCTCCGGGCACCAGCTAGTGCTCCCGCCTATCTGCCCCGACGCAAAAAAAAAAAAAAAAAAAAGACAGGGACCCTGGTTGCACCAGGGCCTACAAACGCCAGTCCCCTGCCTGCTCGGCCTCAGTCTTTTGGGTGGCGTAGTGGCCGCTCCCCCCTTCCCTGCGTGCACCACAAGGCCCTGCCGCTCGAGGCCCCACCTCTTGCCGCAGGTCTCGCGCTCTTGTTGGGTGGGGTGCAACTCATCCTGCGCGCAGGGGTGCCTTTCGCCGTCCACCCACTCACCATTGCCCGGGACCAGGCGGAGACTGCGGTCATGTCAAAGTCCTACGTTAGGTGGGTTCCCCTGACCTAGAGATGAGCCATAACACTGTGTGCAGCACCCAAGGGACAGGGTCCCTCTGAAAACGACTTAGAAACATAGAATGTGTCGGCAGATAAGAACCATTTGGCCCATCTAGTCTGCCCAATATATCTGAATCCTTTGAATAGTCCCTGGCCCTATCTTATATGAAGGATAGCCTTATGCCTATCCCATGCATGCTTAAACTCCTTCACTGTATTTGCAGCTACCACTTCTGCAGGAAGGTTATTCCATGCATCCACTACTCTCTCAGTAAAGTAATACTTCCTCATATTACTTTTAAACCTTTGCCCCTCTAGTTTAAAACGGTGTCCTCTTGTGGTAGTTTTTCTTCTTTTAAATATGCTCTCCTCCTTTACCGAGTTGATTCCCTTTATGTATTTAAAAGTTTCTATCATATCCCCTCTGTCTCTTCTTTCTTCCAAGCTATACATGTTAAGGTCCTTTAACCTTTCCTGGTAAGTTTTTTCCTGCAATCCATGTACTAGTTTAGTAGCTCTTCTCTGAACTCTCTCTAGAGTATCTATATCCTTCTGGAGATATGGCCTCCAGTACTGCGCACGACTGTCCCGTCCCACTACACACCTTGGCTCTATGAATGTTGCAATTAGGAGGGCAGCTGCCGAGCTCCACCCGTCCAGCGTACCTCTGCTACCTCACTTCCAGTAACAGAATGGGGTCCCGCCGTGCATGTTGCGCCCACCTCATGCGCGCACTTGTTAGCTCCTTCACTCTGGTACCATGTGACCAGGCCACGGATCTCCGTAACGTGGGTTGGGTTCCGCTTGCTACTGGAAGCCGACAGCTGGGGAGGGAGCCAGAACATTCACCCCCCCTGGCTACCGGAGGACCCCTCACCTATACCAGGTACTACGTCTTACGACTGCCTGCAGTGTACCTTGCTCTCTTCCTGGGTTACCCATAGCAATGGCTTTACTCCTCCTGCTTGACTTGCCCAGTAGACCTTTTTCTTGTGTAGCTTTGCTTCATAGCCCACATGTGCCTTACTTACTCACCCAAGTTCTTTTGAATAGGCCAGGAGGACAAACATGCGCCCCTTTAAATGACTTCAGACCAGGCTTAGAACACTTGACGCAACATTCCTGAGAAGTCTTGGGCATTGCAGTTCAACGTGAACAATGGTCACATCCTGACCCTAACTACCACTGCTTGGCTGCCCAGGCCTACCTCTACAAGGTAGTAGTCCATATTGGCGTCCTGCAAGTGCTGGCTGATCCCCCCCGAACCCAGGCCTCCCCTGTATTTAGATTGCCGGTGGGTAGGCTGGATCCAAAAAGCCCGGGAACGGCAGCGCACACATTAACTCTTTCCCTACCAGCCTGGAGCAGCCACTAACTCAAAGCGTACTCCTGTAGGCAACCTGCCTACACTCTGACCTCTGCAGGGCGCAGGTTTCATGGCCCGTCGGCTGCTCTGTCGCTTCTCGCTGGCTTCGGCAGTCCGCCTGCGTGCTTCTCGCGCGGTCCCCCAGCCTGGGGAACGCAGCGGAATGTGTTGGCGCGAAGAGACTGAAGAGCAGGAGTGATAGAGCCAAAGCGGCTCAGCAGAGAGCGCTAGCGAATGGCTGGGCCGCGCAGCCTGGGTGGGATGTAGGATAGGGCTAGCTAGGTGGGGGTGGCCTCTCGGCGTGGCTTAGTTGCCGTAGGGGACTGGATGCGTGGCAAGCGTTCCTGAGGGGAAGAGAGAGAGAAAGCGTCAATTTCAAAGGAGGGGGCGTAAAAGGGAAGCAGGCGAAGAAAAGTGGGAGCTGGACTGGTGATTTTGGAGGAGCTAGGTGTGCAGGAGGGCCTGCAGAGTGCTGAGGAAAAAAAAAGAATGTAAAAAAGGCAGAGAGGAGAGTGACCCCTGCTGGAGGAAAAAAGCAAAAGCCTACAGCACCTGGTATTCCCAGGCGGTCTCCCATCCAAGTACTAACCAGGCCCGACCCTGCTTAGCTTCCGAGATCAGACGAGATCGGGCGCATTCAGGGTGGTGTGGCCGTAGGCAGTACTCAGGCTCTCCCTCAACCTTCTTATACTTGTCACCGGCACCCTGGCCCCGCCTTTCCATCACTTTACTACACTCAGCTGTGCTTTTTCACAAGCAACGCCACACACTCGTCTCTCCTCTCTCCCCTCTCTCTCTCTCTCTTCCTCTGGCTGGCTCTCTCGCTCTCCTCAACCCCTGCCTCATGCTGCTTTGCTCCCTCTTTAACCTCTTCCTGCCTGCACCTTCTCAAACACATTCTCAGCCTGGCCTCCAAGGCTCCTCTCTGCCTTCCCCTGGCCTGACTTTAAGCCTAAAGCTGACAGGGCTCAACACCACAGGAGCAGCAGGGCGCAAGCTTTCTAGACAGCAGCAGAGCCCACCAGGAAGGCCAGGCCTTCGCTCGCCTGACAGCCAGACTTCTCCGGGCACCAGCTAGTGCTCCCGCCTATCTGCCCCGACGCAAAAAAAAAAAAAAAAAAAAGACAGGGACCCTGGTTGCACCAGGGCCTACAAACGCCAGTCCCCTGCCTGCTCGGCCTCAGTCTTTTGGGTGGCGTAGTGGCCGCTCCCCCCTTCCCTGCGTGCACCACAAGGCCCTGCCGCTCGAGGCCCCACCTCTTGCCGCAGGTCTCGCGCTCTTGTTGGGTGGGGTGCAACTCATCCTGCGCGCAGGGGTGCCTTTCGCCGTCCACCCACTCACCATTGCCCGGGACCAGGCGGAGACTGCGGTCATGTCAAAGTCCTACGTTAGGTGGGTTCCCCTGACCTAGAGATGAGCCATAACACTGTGTGCAGCACCCAAGGGACAGGGTCCCTCTGAAAACGACTTAGAAACATAGAATGTGTCGGCAGATAAGAACCATTTGGCCCATCTAGTCTGCCCAATATATCTGAATCCTTTGAATAGTCCCTGGCCCTATCTTATATGAAGGATAGCCTTATGCCTATCCCATGCATGCTTAAACTCCTTCACTGTATTTGCAGCTACCACTTCTGCAGGAAGGTTATTCCATGCATCCACTACTCTCTCAGTAAAGTAATACTTCCTCATATTACTTTTAAACCTTTGCCCCTCTAGTTTAAAACGGTGTCCTCTTGTGGTAGTTTTTCTTCTTTTAAATATGCTCTCCTCCTTTACCGAGTTGATTCCCTTTATGTATTTAAAAGTTTCTATCATATCCCCTCTGTCTCTTCTTTCTTCCAAGCTATACATGTTAAGGTCCTTTAACCTTTCCTGGTAAGTTTTTTCCTGCAATCCATGTACTAGTTTAGTAGCTCTTCTCTGAACTCTCTCTAGAGTATCTATATCCTTCTGGAGATATGGCCTCCAGTACTGCGCACGACTGTCCCGTCCCACTACACACCTTGGCTCTATGAATGTTGCAATTAGGAGGGCAGCTGCCGAGCTCCACCCGTCCAGCGTACCTCTGCTACCTCACTTCCAGTAACAGAATGGGGTCCCGCCGTGCATGTTGCGCCCACCTCATGCGCGCACTTGTTAGCTCCTTCACTCTGGTACCATGTGACCAGGCCACGGATCTCCGTAACGTGGGTTGGGTTCCGCTTGCTACTGGAAGCCGACAGCTGGGGAGGGAGCCAGAACATTCACCCCCCCTGGCTACCGGAGGACCCCTCACCTATACCAGGTACTACGTCTTACGACTGCCTGCAGTGTACCTTGCTCTCTTCCTGGGTTACCCATAGCAACGGCTTTACTCCTCCTGCTTGACTTGCCCAGTAGACCTTTTTCTTGTGTAGCTTTGCTTCATAGCCCACATGTGCCTTACTTACTCACCCAAGTTCTTTTGAATAGGCCAGGAGGACAAACATGCGCCCCTTTAAATGACTTCAGACCAGGCTTAGAACACTTGACGCAACATTCCTGAGAAGTCTTGGGCATTGCAGTTCAACGTGAACAATGGTCACATCCTGACCCTAACTACCACTGCTTGGCTGCCCAGGCCTACCTCTACAAGGTAGTAGTCCATATTGGCGTCCTGCAAGTGCTGGCTGATCCCCCCCGAACCCAGGCCTCCCCTGTATTTAGATTGCCGGTGGGTAGGCTGGATCCAAAAAGCCCGGGAACGGCAGCGCACACATTAACTCTTTCCCTACCAGCCTGGAGCAGCCACTAACTCAAAGCGTACTCCTGTAGGCAACCTGCCTACACTCTGACCTCTGCAGGGCGCAGGTTTCATGGCCCGTCGGCTGCTCTGTCGCTTCTCGCTGGCTTCGGCAGTCCGCCTGCGTGCTTCTCGCGCGGTCCCCCAGCCTGGGGAACGCAGCGGAATGTGTTGGCGCGAAGAGACTGAAGAGCAGGAGTGATAGAGCCAAAGCGGCTCAGCAGAGAGCGCTAGCGAATGGCTGGGCCGCGCAGCCTGGGTGGGATGTAGGATAGGGCTAGCTAGGTGGGGGTGGCCTCTCGGCGTGGCTTAGTTGCCGTAGGGGACTGGATGCGTGGCAAGCGTTCCTGAGGGGAAGAGAGAGAGAAAGCGTCAATTTCAAAGGAGGGGGCGTAAAAGGGAAGCAGGCGAAGAAAAGTGGGAGCTGGACTGGTGATTTTGGAGGAGCTAGGTGTGCAGGAGGGCCTGCAGAGTGCTGAGGAAAAAAAAAGAATGTAAAAAAGGCAGAGAGGAGAGTGACCCCTGCTGGAGGAAAAAAGCAAAAGCCTACAGCACCTGGTATTCCCAGGCGGTCTCCCATCCAAGTACTAACCAGGCCCGACCCTGCTTAGCTTCCGAGATCAGACGAGATCGGGCGCATTCAGGGTGGTGTGGCCGTAGGCAGTACTCAGGCTCTCCCTCAACCTTCTTATACTTGTCACCGGCACCCTGGCCCCGCCTTTCCATCACTTTACTACACTCAGCTGTGCTTTTTCACAAGCAACGCCACACACTCGTCTCTCCTCTCTCCCCTCTCTCTCTCTCTCTTCCTCTGGCTGGCTCTCTCGCTCTCCTCAACCCCTGCCTCATGCTGCTTTGCTCCCTCTTTAACCTCTTCCTGCCTGCACCTTCTCAAACACATTCTCAGCCTGGCCTCCAAGGCTCCTCTCTGCCTTCCCCTGGCCTGACTTTAAGCCTAAAGCTGACAGGGCTCAACACCACAGGAGCAGCAGGGCGCAAGCTTTCTAGACAGCAGCAGAGCCCACCAGGAAGGCCGGGCCTTCGCTCGCCTGACAGCCAGACTTCTCCGGGCACCAGCTAGTGCTCCCGCCTATCTGCCCCGACGCAAAAAATAAAAAATAAAAAAAGACAGGGACCCTGGTTGCACCAGGGCCTACAAACGCCAGTCCCCTGCCTGCTCGGCCTCAGTCTTTTGGGTGGCGTAGTGGCCGCTCCCCCCTTCCCTGCGTGCACCACAAGGCCCTGCCGCTCGAGGCCCCACCTCTTGCCGCAGGTCTCGCGCTCTTGTTGGGTGGGGTGCAACTCATCCTGCGCGCAGGGGTGCCTTTCGCCGTCCCCCCACTCACCATTGCCCGGGACCAGGCGGAGACTGCGGTCATGTCAAAGTCCTACGTTAGGTGGGTTCCCCTGACCTAGAGATGAGCCATAACACTGTGTGCAGCACCGAAGGGACAGGGTCCCTCTGAAAACGACTTAGAAACATAGAAACATAGAATGTGTCGGCAGATAAGAACCATTTGGCCCATCTAGTCTGCCCAATATATCTGAATCCTTTGAATAGTCCCTGGCCCTATCTTATATGAAGGATAGCCTTATGCCTATCCCATGCATGCTTAAACTCCTTCACTGTATTTGCAGCTACCACTTCTGCAGGAAGGTTATTCCATGCATCCACTACTCTCTCAGTAAAGTAATACTTCCTCATATTACTTTTAAACCTTTGCCCCTCTAGTTTAAAACGGTGTCCTCTTGTGGTAGTTTTTCTTCTTTTAAATATGCTCTCCTCCTTTACCGAGTTGATTCCCTTTATGTATTTAAAAGTTTCTATCATATCCCCTCTGTCTCTTCTTTCTTCCAAGCTATACATGTTAAGGTCCTTTAACCTTTCCTGGTAAGTTTTTTCCTGCAATCCATGTACTAGTTTAGTAGCTCTTCTCTGAACTCTCTCTAGAGTATCTATATCCTTCTGGAGATATGGCCTCCAGTACTGCGCACGACTGTCCCGTCCCACTACACACCTTGGCTCTATGAATGTTGCAATTAGGAGGGCAGCTGCGTGAGCTCCACCCGTCCAGCGTACCTCTGCTACCTCACTTCCAGTAACAGAATGGGGTCCCGCCGTGCATGTTGCGCCCACCTCATGCGCGCACTTGTTAGCTCCTTCACTCTGGTACCATGTGACCAGGCCACGGATCTCCGTAACGTGGGTTGGGTTCCGCTTGCTACTGGAAGCCGACAGCTGGGGAGGGAGCCAGAACATTCACCCCCCCTGGCTACCGGAGGACCCCTCACCTATACCAGGTACTACGTCTTACGACTGCCTGCAGTGTACCTTGCTCTCTTCCTGGGTTACCCATAGCAACGGCTTTACTCCTCCTGCTTGACTTGCCCAGTAGACCTTTTTCTTGTGTAGCTTTGCTTCATAGCCCACATGTGCCTTACTTACTCACCCAAGTTCTTTTGAATAGGCCAGGAGGACAAACATGCGCCCCTTTAAATGACTTCAGACCAGGCTTAGAACACTTGACGCAACATTCCTGAGAAGTCTTGGGCATTGCAGTTCAACGTGAACAATGGTCACATCCTGACCCTAACTACCACTGCTTGGCTGCCCAGGCCTACCTCTACAAGGTAGTAGTCCATATTGGCGTCCTGCAAGTGCTGGCTGATCCCCCCCGAACCCAGGCCTCCCCTGTATTTAGATTGCCGGTGGGTAGGCTGGATCCAAAAAGCCCGGGAACGGCAGCGCACACATTAACTCTTTCCCTACCAGCCTGGAGCAGCCACTAACTCAAAGCGTACTCCTGTAGGCAACCTGCCTACACTCTGACCTCTGCAGGGCGCAGGTTTCATGGCCCGTCGGCTGCTCTGTCGCTTCTCGCTGGCTTCGGCAGTCCGCCTGCGTGCTTCTCGCGCGGTCCCCCAGCCTGGGGAACGCAGCGGAATGTGTTGGCGCGAAGAGACTGAAGAGCAGGAGTGATAGAGCCAAAGCGGCTCAGCAGAGAGCGCTAGCGAATGGCTGGGCCGCGCAGCCTGGGTGGGATGTAGGATAGGGCTAGCTAGGTGGGGGTGGCCTCTCGGCGTGGCTTAGTTGCCGTAGGGGACTGGATGCGTGGCAAGCGTTCCTGAGGGGAAGAGAGAGAGAACGCGTCAATTTCAAAGGAGGGGGCGTAAAAGGGAAGCAGGCGAAGAAAAGTGGGAGCTGGACTGGTGATTTTGGAGGAGCTAGGTGTGCAGGAGGGCCTGCAGAGTGCTGAGGAAAAAAAAAGAATGTAAAAAAGGCAGAGAGGAGAGTGACCCCTGCTGGAGGAAAAAAGCAAAAGCCTACAGCACCTGGTATTCCCAGGCGGTCTCCCATCCAAGTACTAACCAGGCCCGACCCTGCTTAGCTTCCGAGATCAGACGAGATCGGGCGCATTCAGGGTGGTGTGGCCGTAGGCAGTACTCAGGCTCTCCCTCAACCTTCTTATACTTGTCACCGGCACCCTGGCCCCGCCTTTCCATCACTTTACTACACTCAGCTGTGCTTTTTCACAAGCAACGCCACACACTCGTCTCTCGTCTCTCCTCTCTCCCCTCTCTCTCTCTCTCTTCCTCTGGCTGGCTCTCTCGCTCTCCTCAACCCCTGCCTCATGCTGCTTTGCTCCCTCTTTAACCTCTTCCTGCCTGCACCTTCTCAAACACATTCTCAGCCTGGCCTCCAAGGCTCCTCTCTGCCTTCCCCTGGCCTGACTTTAAGCCTAAAGCTGACAGGGCTCAACACCACAGGAGCAGCAGGGCGCAAGCTTTCTAGACAGCAGCAGAGCCCACCAGGAAGGCCGGGCCTTCGCTCGCCTGACAGCCAGACTTCTCCGGGCACCAGCTAGTGCTCCCGCCTATCTGCCCCGACGCAAAAAATAAAAAATAAAAAAAGACAGGGACCCTGGTTGCACCAGGGCCTACAAACGCCAGTCCCCTGCCTGCTCGGCCTCAGTCTTTTGGGTGGCGTAGTGGCCGCTCCCCCCTTCCCTGCGTGCACCACAAGGCCCTGCCGCTCGAGGCCCCACCTCTTGCCGCAGGTCTCGCGCTCTTGTTGGGTGGGGTGCAACTCATCCTGCGCGCAGGGGTGCCTTTCGCCGTCCCCCCACTCACCATTGCCCGGGACCAGGCGGAGACTGCGGTCATGTCAAAGTCCTACGTTAGGTGGGTTCCCCTGACCTAGAGATGAGCCATAACACTGTGTGCAGCACCCAAGGGACAGGGTCCCTCTGAAAACGACTTAGAAACATAGAAACATAGAATGTGTCGGCAGATAAGAACCATTTGGCCCATCTAGTCTGCCCAATATATCTGAATCCTTTGAATAGTCCCTGGCCCTATCTTATATGAAGGATAGCCTTATGCCTATCCCATGCATGCTTAAACTCCTTCACTGTATTTGCAGCTACCACTTCTGCAGGAAGGTTATTCCATGCATCCACTACTCTCTCAGTAAAGTAATACTTCCTCATATTACTTTTAAACCTTTGCCCCTCTAGTTTAAAACGGTGTCCTCTTGTGGTAGTTTTTCTTCTTTTAAATATGCTCTCCTCCTTTACCGAGTTGATTCCCTTTATGTATTTAAAAGTTTCTATCATATCCCCTCTGTCTCTTCTTTCTTCCAAGCTATACATGTTAAGGTCCTTTAACCTTTCCTGGTAAGTTTTTTCCTGCAATCCATGTACTAGTTTAGTAGCTCTTCTCTGAACTCTCTCTAGAGTATCTATATCCTTCTGGAGATATGGCCTCCAGTACTGCGCACGACTGTCCCGTCCCACTACACACCTTGGCTCTATGAATGTTGCAATTAGGAGGGCAGCTGCCGAGCTCCACCCGTCCAGCGTACCTCTGCTACCTCACTTCCAGTAACAGAATGGGGTCCCGCCGTGCATGTTGCGCCCACCTCATGCGCGCACTTGTTAGCTCCTTCACTCTGGTACCATGTGACCAGGCCACGGATCTCCGTAACGTGGGTTGGGTTCCGCTTGCTACTGGAAGCCGACAGCTGGGGAGGGAGCCAGAACATTCACCCCCCCTGGCTACCGGAGGACCCCTCACCTATACCAGGTACTACGTCTTACGACTGCCTGCAGTGTACCTTGCTCTCTTCCTGGGTTACCCATAGCAACGGCTTTACTCCTCCTGCTTGACTTGCCCAGTAGACCTTTTTCTTGTGTAGCTTTGCTTCATAGCCCACATGTGCCTTACTTACTCACCCAAGTTCTTTTGAATAGGCCAGGAGGACAAACATGCGCCCCTTTAAATGACTTCAGACCAGGCTTAGAACACTTGACGCAACATTCCTGAGAAGTCTTGGGCATTGCAGTTCAACGTGAACAATGGTCACATCCTGACCCTAACTACCACTGCTTGGCTGCCCAGGCCTACCTCTACAAGGTAGTAGTCCATATTGGCGTCCTGCAAGTGCTGGCTGATCCCCCCCGAACCCAGGCCTCCCCTGTATTTAGATTGCCGGTGGGTAGGCTGGATCCAAAAAGCCCGGGAACGGCAGCGCACACATTAACTCTTTCCCTACCAGCCTGGAGCAGCCACTAACTCAAAGCGTACTCCTGTAGGCAACCTGCCTACACTCTGACCTCTGCAGGGCGCAGGTTTCATGGCCCGTCGGCTGCTCTGTCGCTTCTCGCTGGCTTCGGCAGTCCGCCTGCGTGCTTCTCGCGCGGTCCCCCAGCCTGGGGAACGCAGCGGAATGTGTTGGCGCGAAGAGACTGAAGAGCAGGAGTGATAGAGCCAAAGCGGCTCAGCAGAGAGCGCTAGCGAATGGCTGGGCCGCGCAGCCTGGGTGGGATGTAGGATAGGGCTAGCTAGGTGGGGGTGGCCTCTCGGCGTGGCTTAGTTGCCGTAGGGGACTGGATGCGTGGCAAGCGTTCCTGAGGGGAAGAGAGAGAGAAAGCGTCAATTTCAAAGGAGGGGGCGTAAAAGGGAAGCAGGCGAAGAAAAGTGGGAGCTGGACTGGTGATTTTGGAGGAGCTAGGTGTGCAGGAGGGCCTGCAGAGTGCTGAGGAAAAAAAAAGAATGTAAAAAAGGCAGAGAGGAGAGTGACCCCTGCTGGAGGAAAAAAGCAAAAGCCTACAGCACCTGGTATTCCCAGGCGGTCTCCCATCCAAGTACTAACCAGGCCCGACCCTGCTTAGCTTCCGAGATCAGACGAGATCGGGCGCATTCAGGGTGGTGTGGCCGTAGGCAGTAGGCAGTACTCAGGCTCTCCCTCAACCTTCTTATACTTGTCACCGGCACCCTGGCCCCGCCTTTCCATCACTTTACTACACTCAGCTGTGCTTTTTCACAAGCAACGCCACACACTCATCTCTCCTCTCTCCCCTCTCTCTCTCTCTCTTCCTCTGGCTGGCTCTCTCGCTCTCCTCAACCCCTGCCTCATGCTGCTTTGCTCCCTCTTTAACCTCTTCCTGCCTGCACCTTCTCAAACACATTCTCAGCCTGGCCTCCAAGGCTCCTCTCTGCCTTCCCCTGGCCTGACTTTAAGCCTAAAGCTGACAGGGCTCAACACCACAGGAGCAGCAGGGCGCAAGCTTTCTAGACAGCAGCAGAGCCCACCAGGAAGGCCGGGCCTTCGCTCGCCTGACAGCCAGACTTCTCCGGGCACCAGCTAGTGCTCCCGCCTATCTGCCCCGACGCAAAAAATAAAAAATAAAAAAAGACAGGGACCCTGGTTGCACCAGGGCCTACAAACGCCAGTCCCCTGCCTGCTCGGCCTCAGTCTTTTGGGTGGCGTAGTGGCCGCTCCCCCCTTCCCTGCGTGCACCACAAGGCCCTGCCGCTCGAGGCCCCACCTCTTGCCGCAGGTCTCGCGCTCTTGTTGGGTGGGGTGCAACTCATCCTGCGCGCAGGGGTGCCTTTCGCCGTCCCCCCACTCACCATTGCCCGGGACCAGGCGGAGACTGCGGTCATGTCAAAGTCCTACGTTAGGTGGGTTCCCCTGACCTAGAGATGAGCCATAACACTGTGTGCAGCACCGAAGGGACAGGGTCCCTCTGAAAACGACTTAGAAACATAGAAACATAGAATGTGTCGGCAGATAAGAACCATTTGGCCCATCTAGTCTGCCCAATATATCTGAATCCTTTGAATAGTCCCTGGCCCTATCTTATATGAAGGATAGCCTTATGCCTATCCCATGCATGCTTAAACTCCTTCACTGTATTTGCAGCTACCACTTCTGCAGGAAGGTTATTCCATGCATCCACTACTCTCTCAGTAAAGTAATACTTCCTCATATTACTTTTAAACCTTTGCCCCTCTAGTTTAAAACGGTGTCCTCTTGTGGTAGTTTTTCTTCTTTTAAATATGCTCTCCTCCTTTACCGAGTTGATTCCCTTTATGTATTTAAAAGTTTCTATCATATCCCCTCTGTCTCTTCTTTCTTCCAAGCTATACATGTTAAGGTCCTTTAACCTTTCCTGGTAAGTTTTTTCCTGCAATCCATGTACTAGTTTAGTAGCTCTTCTCTGAACTCTCTCTAGAGTATCTATATCCTTCTGGAGATATGGCCTCCAGTACTGCGCACGACTGTCCCGTCCCACTACACACCTTGGCTCTATGAATGTTGCAATTAGGAGGGCAGCTGCGTGAGCTCCACCCGTCCAGCGTACCTCTGCTACCTCACTTCCAGTAACAGAATGGGGTCCCGCCGTGCATGTTGCGCCCACCTCATGCGCGCACTTGTTAGCTCCTTCACTCTGGTACCATGTGACCAGGCCACGGATCTCCGTAACGTGGGTTGGGTTCCGCTTGCTACTGGAAGCCGACAGCTGGGGAGGGAGCCAGAACATTCACCCCCCCTGGCTACCGGAGGACCCCTCACCTATACCAGGTACTACGTCTTACGACTGCCTGCAGTGTACCTTGCTCTCTTCCTGGGTTACCCATAGCAACGGCTTTACTCCTCCTGCTTGACTTGCCCAGTAGACCTTTTTCTTGTGTAGCTTTGCTTCATAGCCCACATGTGCCTTACTTACTCACCCAAGTTCTTTTGAATAGGCCAGGAGGACAAACATGCGCCCCTTTAAATGACTTCAGACCAGGCTTAGAACACTTGACGCAACATTCCTGAGAAGTCTTGGGCATTGCAGTTCAACGTGAACAATGGTCACATCCTGACCCTAACTACCACTGCTTGGCTGCCCAGGCCTACCTCTACAAGGTAGTAGTCCATATTGGCGTCCTGCAAGTGCTGGCTGATCCCCCCCGAACCCAGGCCTCCCCTGTATTTAGATTGCCGGTGGGTAGGCTGGATCCAAAAAGCCCGGGAACGGCAGCGCACACATTAACTCTTTCCCTACCAGCCTGGAGCAGCCACTAACTCAAAGCGTACTCCTGTAGGCAACCTGCCTACACTCTGACCTCTGCAGGGCGCAGGTTTCATGGCCCGTCGGCTGCTCTGTCGCTTCTCGCTGGCTTCGGCAGTCCGCCTGCGTGCTTCTCGCGCGGTCCCCCAGCCTGGGGAACGCAGCGGAATGTGTTGGCGCGAAGAGACTGAAGAGCAGGAGTGATAGAGCCAAAGCGGCTCAGCAGAGAGCGCTAGCGAATGGCTGGGCCGCGCAGCCTGGGTGGGATGTAGGATAGGGCTAGCTAGGTGGGGGTGGCCTCTCGGCGTGGCTTAGTTGCCGTAGGGGACTGGATGCGTGGCAAGCGTTCCTGAGGGGAAGAGAGAGAGAAAGCGTCAATTTCAAAGGAGGGGGCGTAAAAGGGAAGCAGGCGAAGAAAAGTGGGAGCTGGACTGGTGATTTTGGAGGAGCTAGGTGTGCAGGAGGGCCTGCAGAGTGCTGAGGAAAAAAAAAGAATGTAAAAAAGGCAGAGAGGAGAGTGACCCCTGCTGGAGGAAAAAAGCAAAAGCCTACAGCACCTGGTATTCCCAGGCGGTCTCCCATCCAAGTACTAACCAGGCCCGACCCTGCTTAGCTTCCGAGATCAGACGAGATCGGGCGCATTCAGGGTGGTGTGGCCGTAGGTAGTACTCAGGCTCTCCCTCAACCTTCTTATACTTGTCACCGGCACCCTGGCCCCGCCTTTCCATCACTTTACTACACTCAGCTGTGCTTTTTCACAAGCAACGCCACACACTCGTCTCTCGTCTCTCGTCTCTCGTCTCTCGTCTCTCGTCTCTCGTCTCTCGTCTCTCCTCTCTCCTCTCTCCCCTCTCTCTCTCTCTCTTCCTCTGGCTGGCTCTCTCGCTCTCCTCAACCCCTGCCTCATGCTGCTTTGCTCCCTCTTTAACCTCTTCCTGCCTGCACCTTCTCAAACACATTCTCAGCCTGGCCTCCAAGGCTCCTCTCTGCCTTCCCCTGGCCTGACTTTAAGCCTAAAGCTGACAGGGCTCAACACCACAGGAGCAGCAGGGCGCAAGCTTTCTAGACAGCAGCAGAGCCCACCAGGAAGGCCAGGCCTTCGCTCGCCTGACAGCCAGACTTCTCCGGGCACCAGCTAGTGCTCCCGCCTATCTGCCCCGACGCAAAAAAAAAAAAAAAAAAAAGACAGGGACCCTGGTTGCACCAGGGCCTACAAACGCCAGTCCCCTGCCTGCTCGGCCTCAGTCTTTTGGGTGGCGTAGTGGCCGCTCCCCCCTTCCCTGCGTGCACCACAAGGCCCTGCCGCTCGAGGCCCCACCTCTTGCCGCAGGTCTCGCGCTCTTGTTGGGTGGGGTGCAACTCATCCTGCGCGCAGGGGTGCCTTTCGCCGTCCACCCACTCACCATTGCCCGGGACCAGGCGGAGACTGCGGTCATGTCAAAGTCCTACGTTAGGTGGGTTCCCCTGACCTAGAGATGAGCCATAACACTGTGTGCAGCACCCAAGGGACAGGGTCCCTCTGAAAACGACTTAGAAACATAGAATGTGTCGGCAGATAAGAACCATTTGGCCCATCTAGTCTGCCCAATATATCTGAATCCTTTGAATAGTCCCTGGCCCTATCTTATATGAAGGATAGCCTTATGCCTATCCCATGCATGCTTAAACTCCTTCACTGTATTTGCAGCTACCACTTCTGCAGGAAGGTTATTCCATGCATCCACTACTCTCTCAGTAAAGTAATACTTCCTCATATTACTTTTAAACCTTTGCCCCTCTAGTTTAAAACGGTGTCCTCTTGTGGTAGTTTTTCTTCTTTTAAATATGCTCTCCTCCTTTACCGAGTTGATTCCCTTTATGTATTTAAAAGTTTCTATCATATCCCCTCTGTCTCTTCTTTCTTCCAAGCTATACATGTTAAGGTCCTTTAACCTTTCCTGGTAAGTTTTTTCCTGCAATCCATGTACTAGTTTAGTAGCTCTTCTCTGAACTCTCTCTAGAGTATCTATATCCTTCTGGAGATATGGCCTCCAGTACTGCGCACGACTGTCCCGTCCCACTACACACCTTGGCTCTATGAATGTTGCAATTAGGAGGGCAGCTGCCGAGCTCCACCCGTCCAGCGTACCTCTGCTACCTCACTTCCAGTAACAGAATGGGGTCCCGCCGTGCATGTTGCGCCCACCTCATGCGCGCACTTGTTAGCTCCTTCACTCTGGTACCATGTGACCAGGCCACGGATCTCCGTAACGTGGGTTGGGTTCCGCTTGCTACTGGAAGCCGACAGCTGGGGAGGGAGCCAGAACATTCACCCCCCCTGGCTACCGGAGGACCCCTCACCTATACCAGGTACTACGTCTTACGACTGCCTGCAGTGTACCTTGCTCTCTTCCTGGGTTACCCATAGCAATGGCTTTACTCCTCCTGCTTGACTTGCCCAGTAGACCTTTTTCTTGTGTAGCTTTGCTTCATAGCCCACATGTGCCTTACTTACTCACCCAAGTTCTTTTGAATAGGCCAGGAGGACAAACATGCGCCCCTTTAAATGACTTCAGACCAGGCTTAGAACACTTGACGCAACATTCCTGAGAAGTCTTGGGCATTGCAGTTCAACGTGAACAATGGTCACATCCTGACCCTAACTACCACTGCTTGGCTGCCCAGGCCTACCTCTACAAGGTAGTAGTCCATATTGGCGTCCTGCAAGTGCTGGCTGATCCCCCCCGAACCCAGGCCTCCCCTGTATTTAGATTGCCGGTGGGTAGGCTGGATCCAAAAAGCCCGGGAACGGCAGCGCACACATTAACTCTTTCCCTACCAGCCTGGAGCAGCCACTAACTCAAAGCGTACTCCTGTAGGCAACCTGCCTACACTCTGACCTCTGCAGGGCGCAGGTTTCATGGCCCGTCGGCTGCTCTGTCGCTTCTCGCTGGCTTCGGCAGTCCGCCTGCGTGCTTCTCGCGCGGTCCCCCAGCCTGGGGAACGCAGCGGAATGTGTTGGCGCGAAGAGACTGAAGAGCAGGAGTGATAGAGCCAAAGCGGCTCAGCAGAGAGCGCTAGCGAATGGCTGGGCCGCGCAGCCTGGGTGGGATGTAGGATAGGGCTAGCTAGGTGGGGGTGGCCTCTCGGCGTGGCTTAGTTGCCGTAGGGGACTGGATGCGTGGCAAGCGTTCCTGAGGGGAAGAGAGAGAGAAAGCGTCAATTTCAAAGGAGGGGGCGTAAAAGGGAAGCAGGCGAAGAAAAGTGGGAGCTGGACTGGTGATTTTGGAGGAGCTAGGTGTGCAGGAGGGCCTGCAGAGTGCTGAGGAAAAAAAAAGAATGTAAAAAAGGCAGAGAGGAGAGTGACCCCTGCTGGAGGAAAAAAGCAAAAGCCTACAGCACCTGGTATTCCCAGGCGGTCTCCCATCCAAGTACTAACCAGGCCCGACCCTGCTTAGCTTCCGAGATCAGACGAGATCGGGCGCATTCAGGGTGGTGTGGCCGTAGGCAGTACTCAGGCTCTCCCTCAACCTTCTTATACTTGTCACCGGCACCCTGGCCCCGCCTTTCCATCACTTTACTACACTCAGCTGTGCTTTTTCACAAGCAACGCCACACACTCGTCTCTCGTCTCTCGTCTCTCGTCTCTCGTCTCTCCTCTCTCCCCTCTCTCTCTCTCTCTTCCTCTGGCTGGCTCTCTCGCTCTCCTCAACCCCTGCCTCATGCTGCTTTGCTCCCTCTTTAACCTCTTCCTGCCTGCACCTTCTCAAACACATTCTCAGCCTGGCCTCCAAGGCTCCTCTCTGCCTTCCCCTGGCCTGACTTTAAGCCTAAAGCTGACAGGGCTCAACACCACAGGAGCAGCAGGGCGCAAGCTTTCTAGACAGCAGCAGAGCCCACCAGGAAGGCCAGGCCTTCGCTCGCCTGACAGCCAGACTTCTCCGGGCACCAGCTAGTGCTCCCGCCTATCTGCCCCGACGCAAAAAAAAAAAAAAAAAAAAGACAGGGACCCTGGTTGCACCAGGGCCTACAAACGCCAGTCCCCTGCCTGCTCGGCCTCAGTCTTTTGGGTGGCGTAGTGGCCGCTCCCCCCTTCCCTGCGTGCACCACAAGGCCCTGCCGCTCGAGGCCCCACCTCTTGCCGCAGGTCTTGCGCTCTTGTTGGGTGGGGTGCAACTCATCCTGCGCGCAGGGGTGCCTTTCGCCGTCCACCCACTCACCATTGCCCGGGACCAGGCGGAGACTGCGGTCATGTCAAAGTCCTACGTTAGGTGGGTTCCCCTGACCTAGAGATGAGCCATAACACTGTGTGCAGCACCCAAGGGACAGGGTCCCTCTGAAAACGACTTAGAAACATAGAATGTGTCGGCAGATAAGAACCATTTGGCCCATCTAGTCTGCCCAATATATCTGAATCCTTTGAATAGTCCCTGGCCCTATCTTATATGAAGGATAGCCTTATGCCTATCCCATGCATGCTTAAACTCCTTCACTGTATTTGCAGCTACCACTTCTGCAGGAAGGTTATTCCATGCATCCACTACTCTCTCAGTAAAGTAATACTTCCTCATATTACTTTTAAACCTTTGCCCCTCTAGTTTAAAACGGTGTCCTCTTGTGGTAGTTTTTCTTCTTTTAAATATGCTCTCCTCCTTTACCGAGTTGATTCCCTTTATGTATTTAAAAGTTTCTATCATATCCCCTCTGTCTCTTCTTTCTTCCAAGCTATACATGTTAAGGTCCTTTAACCTTTCCTGGTAAGTTTTTTCCTGCAATCCATGTACTAGTTTAGTAGCTCTTCTCTGAACTCTCTCTAGAGTATCTATATCCTTCTGGAGATATGGCCTCCAGTACTGCGCACGACTGTCCCGTCCCACTACACACCTTGGCTCTATGAATGTTGCAATTAGGAGGGCAGCTGCCGAGCTCCACCCGTCCAGCGTACCTCTGCTACCTCACTTCCAGTAACAGAATGGGGTCCCGCCGTGCATGTTGCGCCCACCTCATGCGCGCACTTGTTAGCTCCTTCACTCTGGTACCATGTGACCAGGCCACGGATCTCCGTAACGTGGGTTGGGTTCCGCTTGCTACTGGAAGCCGACAGCTGGGGAGGGAGCCAGAACATTCACCCCCCCTGGCTACCGGAGGACCCCTCACCTATACCAGGTACTACGTCTTACGACTGCCTGCAGTGTACCTTGCTCTCTTCCTGGGTTACCCATAGCAACGGCTTTACTCCTCCTGCTTGACTTGCCCAGTAGACCTTTTTCTTGTGTAGCTTTGCTTCATAGCCCACATGTGCCTTACTTACTCACCCAAGTTCTTTTGAATAGGCCAGGAGGACAAACATGCGCCCCTTTAAATGACTTCAGACCAGGCTTAGAACACTTGACGCAACATTCCTGAGAAGTCTTGGGCATTGCAGTTCAACGTGAACAATGGTCACATCCTGACCCTAACTACCACTGCTTGGCTGCCCAGGCCTACCTCTACAAGGTAGTAGTCCATATTGGCGTCCTGCAAGTGCTGGCTGATCCCCCCCGAACCCAGGCCTCCCCTGTATTTAGATTGCCGGTGGGTAGGCTGGATCCAAAAAGCCCGGGAACGGCAGCGCACACATTAACTCTTTCCCTACCAGCCTGGAGCAGCCACTAACTCAAAGCGTACTCCTGTAGGCAACCTGCCTACACTCTGACCTCTGCAGGGCGCAGGTTTCATGGCCCGTCGGCTGCTCTGTCGCTTCTCGCTGGCTTCGGCAGTCCGCCTGCGTGCTTCTCGCGCGGTCCCCCAGCCTGGGGAACGCAGCGGAATGTGTTGGCGCGAAGAGACTGAAGAGCAGGAGTGATAGAGCCAAAGCGGCTCAGCAGAGAGCGCTAGCGAATGGCTGGGCCGCGCAGCCTGGGTGGGATGTAGGATAGGGCTAGCTAGGTGGGGGTGGCCTCTCGGCGTGGCTTAGTTGCCGTAGGGGACTGGATGCGTGGCAAGCGTTCCTGAGGGGAAGAGAGAGAGAAAGCGTCAATTTCAAAGGAGGGGGCGTAAAAGGGAAGCAGGCGAAGAAAAGTGGGAGCTGGACTGGTGATTTTGGAGGAGCTAGGTGTGCAGGAGGGCCTGCAGAGTGCTGAGGAAAAAAAAAGAATGTAAAAAAGGCAGAGAGGAGAGTGACCCCTGCTGGAGGAAAAAAGCAAAAGCCTACAGCACCTGGTATTCCCAGGCGGTCTCCCATCCAAGTACTAACCAGGCCCGACCCTGCTTAGCTTCCGAGATCAGACGAGATCGGGCGCATTCAGGGTGGTGTGGCCGTAGGCAGTACTCAGGCTCTCCCTCAACCTTCTTATACTTGTCACCGGCACCCTGGCCCCGCCTTTCCATCACTTTACTACACTCAGCTGTGCTTTTTCACAAGCAACGCCACACACTCGTCTCTCCTCTCTCCCCTCTCTCTCTCTCTCTTCCTCTGGCTGGCTCTCTCGCTCTCCTCAACCCCTGCCTCATGCTGCTTTGCTCCCTCTTTAACCTCTTCCTGCCTGCACCTTCTCAAACACATTCTCAGCCTGGCCTCCAAGGCTCCTCTCTGCCTTCCCCTGGCCTGACTTTAAGCCTAAAGCTGACAGGGCTCAACACCACAGGAGCAGCAGGGCGCAAGCTTTCTAGACAGCAGCAGAGCCCACCAGGAAGGCCGGGCCTTCGCTCGCCTGACAGCCAGACTTCTCCGGGCACCAGCTAGTGCTCCCGCCTATCTGCCCCGACGCAAAAAATAAAAAATAAAAAAAGACAGGGACCCTGGTTGCACCAGGGCCTACAAACGCCAGTCCCCTGCCTGCTCGGCCTCAGTCTTTTGGGTGGCGTAGTGGCCGCTCCCCCCTTCCCTGCGTGCACCACAAGGCCCTGCCGCTCGAGGCCCCACCTCTTGCCGCAGGTCTCGCGCTCTTGTTGGGTGGGGTGCAACTCATCCTGCGCGCAGGGGTGCCTTTCGCCGTCCCCCCACTCACCATTGCCCGGGACCAGGCGGAGACTGCGGTCATGTCAAAGTCCTACGTTAGGTGGGTTCCCCTGACCTAGAGATGAGCCATAACACTGTGTGCAGCACCGAAGGGACAGGGTCCCTCTGAAAACGACTTAGAAACATAGAAACATAGAATGTGTCGGCAGATAAGAACCATTTGGCCCATCTAGTCTGCCCAATATATCTGAATCCTTTGAATAGTCCCTGGCCCTATCTTATATGAAGGATAGCCTTATGCCTATCCCATGCATGCTTAAACTCCTTCACTGTATTTGCAGCTACCACTTCTGCAGGAAGGTTATTCCATGCATCCACTACTCTCTCAGTAAAGTAATACTTCCTCATATTACTTTTAAACCTTTGCCCCTCTAGTTTAAAACGGTGTCCTCTTGTGGTAGTTTTTCTTCTTTTAAATATGCTCTCCTCCTTTACCGAGTTGATTCCCTTTATGTATTTAAAAGTTTCTATCATATCCCCTCTGTCTCTTCTTTCTTCCAAGCTATACATGTTAAGGTCCTTTAACCTTTCCTGGTAAGTTTTTTCCTGCAATCCATGTACTAGTTTAGTAGCTCTTCTCTGAACTCTCTCTAGAGTATCTATATCCTTCTGGAGATATGGCCTCCAGTACTGCGCACGACTGTCCCGTCCCACTACACACCTTGGCTCTATGAATGTTACAATTAGGAGGGCAGCTGCGTGAGCTCCACCCGTCCAGCGTACCTCTGCTACCTCACTTCCAGTAACAGAATGGGGTCCCGCCGTGCATGTTGCGCCCACCTCATGCGCGCACTTGTTAGCTCCTTCACTCTGGTACCATGTGACCAGGCCACGGATCTCCGTAACGTGGGTTGGGTTCCGCTTGCTACTGGAAGCCGACAGCTGGGGAGGGAGCCAGAACATTCACCCCCCCTGGCTACCGGAGGACCCCTCACCTATACCAGGTACTACGTCTTACGACTGCCTGCAGTGTACCTTGCTCTCTTCCTGGGTTACCCATAGCAACGGCTTTACTCCTCCTGCTTGACTTGCCCAGTAGACCTTTTTCTTGTGTAGCTTTGCTTCATAGCCCACATGTGCCTTACTTACTCACCCAAGTTCTTTTGAATAGGCCAGGAGGACAAACATGCGCCCCTTTAAATGACTTCAGACCAGGCTTAGAACACTTGACGCAACATTCCTGAGAAGTCTTGGGCATTGCAGTTCAACGTGAACAATGGTCACATCCTGACCCTAACTACCACTGCTTGGCTGCCCAGGCCTACCTCTACAAGGTAGTAGTCCATATTGGCGTCCTGCAAGTGCTGGCTGATCCCCCCCGAACCCAGGCCTCCCCTGTATTTAGATTGCCGGTGGGTAGGCTGGATCCAAAAAGCCCGGGAACGGCAGCGCACACATTAACTCTTTCCCTACCAGCCTGGAGCAGCCACTAACTCAAAGCGTACTCCTGTAGGCAACCTGCCTACACTCTGACCTCTGCAGGGCGCAGGTTTCATGGCCCGTCGGCTGCTCTGTCGCTTCTCGCTGGCTTCGGCAGTCCGCCTGCGTGCTTCTCGCGCGGTCCCCCAGCCTGGGGAACGCAGCGGAATGTGTTGGCGCGAAGAGACTGAAGAGCAGGAGTGATAGAGCCAAAGCGGCTCAGCAGAGAGCGCTAGCGAATGGCTGGGCCGCGCAGCCTGGGTGGGATGTAGGATAGGGCTAGCTAGGTGGGGGTGGCCTCTCGGCGTGGCTTAGTTGCCGTAGGGGACTGGATGCGTGGCAAGCGTTCCTGAGGGGAAGAGAGAGAGAAAGCGTCAATTTCAAAGGAGGGGGCGTAAAAGGGAAGCAGGCGAAGAAAAGTGGGAGCTGGACTGGTGATTTTGGAGGAGCTAGGTGTGCAGGAGGGCCTGCAGAGTGCTGAGGAAAAAAAAAGAATGTAAAAAAGGCAGAGAGGAGAGTGACCCCTGCTGGAGGAAAAAAGCAAAAGCCTACAGCACCTGGTATTCCCAGGCGGTCTCCCATCCAAGTACTAACCAGGCCCGACCCTGCTTAGCTTCCGAGATCAGACGAGATCGGGCGCATTCAGGGTGGTGTGGCCGTAGGTAGTACTCAGGCTCTCCCTCAACCTTCTTATACTTGTCACCGGCACCCTGGCCCCGCCTTTCCATCACTTTACTACACTCAGCTGTGCTTTTTCACAAGCAACGCCACACACTCGTCTCTCGTCTCTCGTCTCTCGTCTCTCGTCTCTCCTCTCTCCTCTCTCCCCTCTCTCTCTCTCTCTTCCTCTGGCTGGCTCTCTCGCTCTCCTCAACCCCTGCCTCATGCTGCTTTGCTCCCTCTTTAACCTCTTCCTGCCTGCACCTTCTCAAACACATTCTCAGCCTGGCCTCCAAGGCTCCTCTCTGCCTTCCCCTGGCCTGACTTTAAGCCTAAAGCTGACAGGGCTCAACACCACAGGAGCAGCAGGGCGCAAGCTTTCTAGACAGCAGCAGAGCCCACCAGGAAGGCCAGGCCTTCGCTCGCCTGACAGCCAGACTTCTCCGGGCACCAGCTAGTGCTCCCGCCTATCTGCCCCGACGCAAAAAAAAAAAAAAAAAAAAGACAGGGACCCTGGTTGCACCAGGGCCTACAAACGCCAGTCCCCTGCCTGCTCGGCCTCAGTCTTTTGGGTGGCGTAGTGGCCGCTCCCCCCTTCCCTGCGTGCACCACAAGGCCCTGCCGCTCGAGGCCCCACCTCTTGCCGCAGGTCTCGCGCTCTTGTTGGGTGGGGTGCAACTCATCCTGCGCGCAGGGGTGCCTTTCGCCGTCCACCCACTCACCATTGCCCGGGACCAGGCGGAGACTGCGGTCATGTCAAAGTCCTACGTTAGGTGGGTTCCCCTGACCTAGAGATGAGCCATAACACTGTGTGCAGCACCCAAGGGACAGGGTCCCTCTGAAAACGACTTAGAAACATAGAATGTGTCGGCAGATAAGAACCATTTGGCCCATCTAGTCTGCCCAATATATCTGAATCCTTTGAATAGTCCCTGGCCCTATCTTATATGAAGGATAGCCTTATGCCTATCCCATGCATGCTTAAACTCCTTCACTGTATTTGCAGCTACCACTTCTGCAGGAAGGTTATTCCATGCATCCACTACTCTCTCAGTAAAGTAATACTTCCTCATATTACTTTTAAACCTTTGCCCCTCTAGTTTAAAACGGTGTCCTCTTGTGGTAGTTTTTCTTCTTTTAAATATGCTCTCCTCCTTTACCGAGTTGATTCCCTTTATGTATTTAAAAGTTTCTATCATATCCCCTCTGTCTCTTCTTTCTTCCAAGCTATACATGTTAAGGTCCTTTAACCTTTCCTGGTAAGTTTTTTCCTGCAATCCATGTACTAGTTTAGTAGCTCTTCTCTGAACTCTCTCTAGAGTATCTATATCCTTCTGGAGATATGGCCTCCAGTACTGCGCACGACTGTCCCGTCCCACTACACACCTTGGCTCTATGAATGTTGCAATTAGGAGGGCAGCTGCCGAGCTCCACCCGTCCAGCGTACCTCTGCTACCTCACTTCCAGTAACAGAATGGGGTCCCGCCGTGCATGTTGCGCCCACCTCATGCGCGCACTTGTTAGCTCCTTCACTCTGGTACCATGTGACCAGGCCACGGATCTCCGTAACGTGGGTTGGGTTCCGCTTGCTACTGGAAGCCGACAGCTGGGGAGGGAGCCAGAACATTCACCCCCCCTGGCTACCGGAGGACCCCTCACCTATACCAGGTACTACGTCTTACGACTGCCTGCAGTGTACCTTGCTCTCTTCCTGGGTTACCCATAGCAATGGCTTTACTCCTCCTGCTTGACTTGCCCAGTAGACCTTTTTCTTGTGTAGCTTTGCTTCATAGCCCACATGTGCCTTACTTACTCACCCAAGTTCTTTTGAATAGGCCAGGAGGACAAACATGCGCCCCTTTAAATGACTTCAGACCAGGCTTAGAACACTTGACGCAACATTCCTGAGAAGTCTTGGGCATTGCAGTTCAACGTGAACAATGGTCACATCCTGACCCTAACTACCACTGCTTGGCTGCCCAGGCCTACCTCTACAAGGTAGTAGTCCATATTGGCGTCCTGCAAGTGCTGGCTGATCCCCCCCGAACCCAGGCCTCCCCTGTATTTAGATTGCCGGTGGGTAGGCTGGATCCAAAAAGCCCGGGAACGGCAGCGCACACATTAACTCTTTCCCTACCAGCCTGGAGCAGCCACTAACTCAAAGCGTACTCCTGTAGGCAACCTGCCTACACTCTGACCTCTGCAGGGCGCAGGTTTCATGGCCCGTCGGCTGCTCTGTCGCTTCTCGCTGGCTTCGGCAGTCCGCCTGCGTGCTTCTCGCGCGGTCCCCCAGCCTGGGGAACGCAGCGGAATGTGTTGGCGCGAAGAGACTGAAGAGCAGGAGTGATAGAGCCAAAGCGGCTCAGCAGAGAGCGCTAGCGAATGGCTGGGCCGCGCAGCCTGGGTGGGATGTAGGATAGGGCTAGCTAGGTGGGGGTGGCCTCTCGGCGTGGCTTAGTTGCCGTAGGGGACTGGATGCGTGGCAAGCGTTCCTGAGGGGAAGAGAGAGAGAAAGCGTCAATTTCAAAGGAGGGGGCGTAAAAGGGAAGCAGGCGAAGAAAAGTGGGAGCTGGACTGGTGATTTTGGAGGAGCTAGGTGTGCAGGAGGGCCTGCAGAGTGCTGAGGAAAAAAAAAGAATGTAAAAAAGGCAGAGAGGAGAGTGACCCCTGCTGGAGGAAAAAAGCAAAAGCCTACAGCACCTGGTATTCCCAGGCGGTCTCCCATCCAAGTACTAACCAGGCCCGACCCTGCTTAGCTTCCGAGATCAGACGAGATCGGGCGCATTCAGGGTGGTGTGGCCGTAGGCAGTACTCAGGCTCTCCCTCAACCTTCTTATACTTGTCACCGGCACCCTGGCCCCTCCTTTCCATCACTTTACTACACTCAGCTGTGCTTTTTCACAAGCAACGCCACACACTCGTCTCTCGTCTCTCGTCTCTCCTCTCTCCCCTCTCTCTCTCTCTCTTCCTCTGGCTGGCTCTCTCGCTCTCCTCAACCCCTGCCTCATGCTGCTTTGCTCCCTCTTTAACCTCTTCCTGCCTGCACCTTCTCAAACACATTCTCAGCCTGGCCTCCAAGGCTCCTCTCTGCCTTCCCCTGGCCTGACTTTAAGCCTAAAGCTGACAGGGCTCAACACCACAGGAGCAGCAGGGCGCAAGCTTTCTAGACAGCAGCAGAGCCCACCAGGAAGGCCGGGCCTTCGCTCGCCTGACAGCCAGACTTCTCCGGGCACCAGCTAGTGCTCCCGCCTATCTGCCCCGACGCAAAAAATAAAAAATAAAAAAAGACAGGGACCCTGGTTGCACCAGGGCCTACAAACGCCAGTCCCCTGCCTGCTCGGCCTCAGTCTTTTGGGTGGCGTAGTGGCCGCTCCCCCCTTCCCTGCGTGCACCACAAGGCCCTGCCGCTCGAGGCCCCACCTCTTGCCGCAGGTCTCGCGCTCTTGTTGGGTGGGGTGCAACTCATCCTGCGCGCAGGGGTGCCTTTCGCCGTCCCCCCACTCACCATTGCCCGGGACCAGGCGGAGACTGCGGTCATGTCAAAGTCCTACGTTAGGTGGGTTCCCCTGACCTAGAGATGAGCCATAACACTGTGTGCAGCACCGAAGGGACAGGGTCCCTCTGAAAACGACTTAGAAACATAGAAACATAGAATGTGTCGGCAGATAAGAACCATTTGGCCCATCTAGTCTGCCCAATATATCTGAATCCTTTGAATAGTCCCTGGCCCTATCTTATATGAAGGATAGCCTTATGCCTATCCCATGCATGCTTAAACTCCTTCACTGTATTTGCAGCTACCACTTCTGCAGGAAGGTTATTCCATGCATCCACTACTCTCTCAGTAAAGTAATACTTCCTCATATTACTTTTAAACCTTTGCCCCTCTAGTTTAAAACGGTGTCCTCTTGTGGTAGTTTTTCTTCTTTTAAATATGCTCTCCTCCTTTACCGAGTTGATTCCCTTTATGTATTTAAAAGTTTCTATCATATCCCCTCTGTCTCTTCTTTCTTCCAAGCTATACATGTTAAGGTCCTTTAACCTTTCCTGGTAAGTTTTTTCCTGCAATCCATGTACTAGTTTAGTAGCTCTTCTCTGAACTCTCTCTAGAGTATCTATATCCTTCTGGAGATATGGCCTCCAGTACTGCGCACGACTGTCCCGTCCCACTACACACCTTGGCTCTATGAATGTTGCAATTAGGAGGGCAGCTGCCGAGCTCCACCCGTCCAGCGTACCTCTGCTACCTCACTTCCAGTAACAGAATGGGGTCCCGCCGTGCATGTTGCGCCCACCTCATGCGCGCACTTGTTAGCTCCTTCACTCTGGTACCATGTGACCAGGCCACGGATCTCCGTAACGTGGGTTGGGTTCCGCTTGCTACTGGAAGCCGACAGCTGGGGAGGGAGCCAGAACATTCACCCCCCCTGGCTACCGGAGGACCCCTCACCTATACCAGGTACTACGTCTTACGACTGCCTGCAGTGTACCTTGCTCTCTTCCTGGGTTACCCATAGCAACGGCTTTACTCCTCCTGCTTGACTTGCCCAGTAGACCTTTTTCTTGTGTAGCTTTGCTTCATAGCCCACATGTGCCTTACTTACTCACCCAAGTTCTTTTGAATAGGCCAGGAGGACAAACATGCGCCCCTTTAAATGACTTCAGACCAGGCTTAGAACACTTGACGCAACATTCCTGAGAAGTCTTGGGCATTGCAGTTCAACGTGAACAATGGTCACATCCTGACCCTAACTACCACTGCTTGGCTGCCCAGGCCTACCTCTACAAGGTAGTAGTCCATATTGGCGTCCTGCAAGTGCTGGCTGATCCCCCCCGAACCCAGGCCTCCCCTGTATTTAGATTGCCGGTGGGTAGGCTGGATCCAAAAAGCCCGGGAACGGCAGCGCACACATTAACTCTTTCCCTACCAGCCTGGAGCAGCCACTAACTCAAAGCGTACTCCTGTAGGCAACCTGCCTACACTCTGACCTCTGCAGGGCGCAGGTTTCATGGCCCGTCGGCTGCTCTGTCGCTTCTCGCTGGCTTCGGCAGTCCGCCTGCGTGCTTCTCGCGCGGTCCCCCAGCCTGGGGAACGCAGCGGAATGTGTTGGCGCGAAGAGACTGAAGAGCAGGAGTGATAGAGCCAAAGCGGCTCAGCAGAGAGCGCTAGCGAATGGCTGGGCCGCGCAGCCTGGGTGGGATGTAGGATAGGGCTAGCTAGGTGGGGGTGGCCTCTCGGCGTGGCTTAGTTGCCGTAGGGGACTGGATGCGTGGCAAGCGTTCCTGAGGGGAAGAGAGAGAGAAAGCGTCAATTTCAAAGGAGGGGGCGTAAAAGGGAAGCAGGCGAAGAAAAGTGGGAGCTGGACTGGTGATTTTGGAGGAGCTAGGTGTGCAGGAGGGCCTGCAGAGTGCTGAGGAAAAAAAAAGAATGTAAAAAAGGCAGAGAGGAGAGTGACCCCTGCTGGAGGAAAAAAGCAAAAGCCTACAGCACCTGGTATTCCCAGGCGGTCTCCCATCCAAGTACTAACCAGGCCCGACCCTGCTTAGCTTCCGAGATCAGACGAGATCGGGCGCATTCAGGGTGGTGTGGCCGTAGGCAGTACTCAGGCTCTCCCTCAACCTTCTTATACTTGTCACCGGCACCCTGGCCCCGCCTTTCCATCACTTTACTACACTCAGCTGTGCTTTTTCACAAGCAACGCCACACACTCGTCTCTCCTCTCTCCCCTCTCTCTCTCTCTCTCTCTTCCTCTGGCTGGCTCTCTCGCTCTCCTCAACCCCTGCCTCATGCTGCTTTGCTCCCTCTTTAACCTCTTCCTGCCTGCACCTTCTCAAACACATTCTCAGCCTGGCCTCCAAGGCTCCTCTCTGCCTTCCCCTGGCCTGACTTTAAGCCTAAAGCTGACAGGGCTCAACACCACAGGAGCAGCAGGGCGCAAGCTTTCTAGACAGCAGCAGAGCCCACCAGGAAGGCCAGGCCTTCGCTCGCCTGACAGCCAGACTTCTCCGGGCACCAGCTAGTGCTCCCGCCTATCTGCCCCGACGCAAAAAAAAAAAAAAAAAAAAGACAGGGACCCTGGTTGCACCAGGGCCTACAAACGCCAGTCCCCTGCCTGCTCGGCCTCAGTCTTTTGGGTGGCGTAGTGGCCGCTCCCCCCTTCCCTGCGTGCACCACAAGGCCCTGCCGCTCGAGGCCCCACCTCTTGCCGCAGGTCTCGCGCTCTTGTTGGGTGGGGTGCAACTCATCCTGCGCGCAGGGGTGCCTTTCGCCGTCCACCCACTCACCATTGCCCGGGACCAGGCGGAGACTGCGGTCATGTCAAAGTCCTACGTTAGGTGGGTTCCCCTGACCTAGAGATGAGCCATAACACTGTGTGCAGCACCCAAGGGACAGGGTCCCTCTGAAAACGACTTAGAAACATAGAATGTGTCGGCAGATAAGAACCATTTGGCCCATCTAGTCTGCCCAATATATCTGAATCCTTTGAATAGTCCCTGGCCCTATCTTATATGAAGGATAGCCTTATGCCTATCCCATGCATGCTTAAACTCCTTCACTGTATTTGCAGCTACCACTTCTGCAGGAAGGTTATTCCATGCATCCACTACTCTCTCAGTAAAGTAATACTTCCTCATATTACTTTTAAACCTTTGCCCCTCTAGTTTAAAACGGTGTCCTCTTGTGGTAGTTTTTCTTCTTTTAAATATGCTCTCCTCCTTTACCGAGTTGATTCCCTTTATGTATTTAAAAGTTTCTATCATATCCCCTCTGTCTCTTCTTTCTTCCAAGCTATACATGTTAAGGTCCTTTAACCTTTCCTGGTAAGTTTTTTCCTGCAATCCATGTACTAGTTTAGTAGCTCTTCTCTGAACTCTCTCTAGAGTATCTATATCCTTCTGGAGATATGGCCTCCAGTACTGCGCACGACTGTCCCGTCCCACTACACACCTTGGCTCTATGAATGTTGCAATTAGGAGGGCAGCTGCCGAGCTCCACCCGTCCAGCGTACCTCTGCTACCTCACTTCCAGTAACAGAATGGGGTCCCGCCGTGCATGTTGCGCCCACCTCATGCGCGCACTTGTTAGCTCCTTCACTCTGGTACCATGTGACCAGGCCACGGATCTCCGTAACGTGGGTTGGGTTCCGCTTGCTACTGGAAGCCGACAGCTGGGGAGGGAGCCAGAACATTCACCCCCCCTGGCTACCGGAGGACCCCTCACCTATACCAGGTACTACGTCTTACGACTGCCTGCAGTGTACCTTGCTCTCTTCCTGGGTTACCCATAGCAACGGCTTTACTCCTCCTGCTTGACTTGCCCAGTAGACCTTTTTCTTGTGTAGCTTTGCTTCATAGCCCACATGTGCCTTACTTACTCACCCAAGTTCTTTTGAATAGGCCAGGAGGACAAACATGCGCCCCTTTAAATGACTTCAGACCAGGCTTAGAACACTTGACGCAACATTCCTGAGAAGTCTTGGGCATTGCAGTTCAACGTGAACAATGGTCACATCCTGACCCTAACTACCACTGCTTGGCTGCCCAGGCCTACCTCTACAAGGTAGTAGTCCATATTGGCGTCCTGCAAGTGCTGGCTGATCCCCCCCGAACCCAGGCCTCCCCTGTATTTAGATTGCCGGTGGGTAGGCTGGATCCAAAAAGCCCGGGAACGGCAGCGCACACATTAACTCTTTCCCTACCAGCCTGGAGCAGCCACTAACTCAAAGCGTACTCCTGTAGGCAACCTGCCTACACTCTGACCTCTGCAGGGCGCAGGTTTCATGGCCCGTCGGCTGCTCTGTCGCTTCTCGCTGGCTTCGGCAGTCCGCCTGCGTGCTTCTCGCGCGGTCCCCCAGCCTGGGGAACGCAGCGGAATGTGTTGGCGCGAAGAGACTGAAGAGCAGGAGTGATAGAGCCAAAGCGGCTCAGCAGAGAGCGCTAGCGAATGGCTGGGCCGCGCAGCCTGGGTGGGATGTAGGATAGGGCTAGCTAGGTGGGGGTGGCCTCTCGGCGTGGCTTAGTTGCCGTAGGGGACTGGATGCGTGGCAAGCGTTCCTGAGGGGAAGAGAGAGAGAAAGCGTCAATTTCAAAGGAGGGGGCGTAAAAGGGAAGCAGGCGAAGAAAAGTGGGAGCTGGACTGGTGATTTTGGAGGAGCTAGGTGTGCAGGAGGGCCTGCAGAGTGCTGAGGAAAAAAAAAGAATGTAAAAAAGGCAGAGAGGAGAGTGACCCCTGCTGGAGGAAAAAAGCAAAAGCCTACAGCACCTGGTATTCCCAGGCGGTCTCCCATCCAAGTACTAACCAGGCCCGACCCTGCTTAGCTTCCGAGATCAGACGAGATCGGGCGCATTCAGGGTGGTGTGGCCGTAGGCAGTACTCAGGCTCTCCCTCAACCTTCTTATACTTGTCACCGGCACCCTGGCCCCGCCTTTCCATCACTTTACTACACTCAGCTGTGCTTTTTCACAAGCAACGCCACACACTCGTCACTCGTCTCTCGTCTCTCGTCTCTCGTCTCTCGTCTCTCGTCTCTCGTCTCTCGTCTCTCCTCTCTCCCCTCTCTCTCTCTCTCTTCCTCTGGCTGGCTCTCTGGCTCTCTCGCTCTCCTCAACCCCTGCCTCATGCTGCTTTGCTCCCTCTTTAACCTCTTCCTGCCTGCACCTTCTCAAACACATTCTCAGCCTGGCCTCCAAGGCTCCTCTCTGCCTTCCCCTGGCCTGACTTTAAGCCTAAAGCTGACAGGGCTCAACACCACAGGAGCAGCAGGGCGCAAGCTTTCTAGACAGCAGCAGAGCCCACCAGGAAGGCCAGGCCTTCGCTCGCCTGACAGCCAGACTTCTCCGGGCACCAGCTAGTGCTCCCGCCTATCTGCCCCGACGCAAAAAAAAAAAAAAAAAAAAGACAGGGACCCTGGTTGCACCAGGGCCTACAAACGCCAGTCCCCTGCCTGCTCGGCCTCAGTCTTTTGGGTGGCGTAGTGGCCGCTCCCCCCTTCCCTGCGTGCACCACAAGGCCCTGCCGCTCGAGGCCCCACCTCTTGCCGCAGGTCTCGCGCTCTTGTTGGGTGGGGTGCAACTCATCCTGCGCGCAGGGGTGCCTTTCGCCGTCCACCCACTCACCATTGCCCGGGACCAGGCGGAGACTGCGGTCATGTCAAAGTCCTACGTTAGGTGGGTTCCCCTGACCTAGAGATGAGCCATAACACTGTGTGCAGCACCCAAGGGACAGGGTCCCTCTGAAAACGACTTAGAAACATAGAATGTGTCGGCAGATAAGAACCATTTGGCCCATCTAGTCTGCCCAATATATCTGAATCCTTTGAATAGTCCCTGGCCCTATCTTATATGAAGGATAGCCTTATGCCTATCCCATGCATGCTTAAACTCCTTCACTGTATTTGCAGCTACCACTTCTGCAGGAAGGTTATTCCATGCATCCACTACTCTCTCAGTAAAGTAATACTTCCTCATATTACTTTTAAACCTTTGCCCCTCTAGTTTAAAACGGTGTCCTCTTGTGGTAGTTTTTCTTCTTTTAAATATGCTCTCCTCCTTTACCGAGTTGATTCCCTTTATGTATTTAAAAGTTTCTATCATATCCCCTCTGTCTCTTCTTTCTTCCAAGCTATACATGTTAAGGTCCTTTAACCTTTCCTGGTAAGTTTTTTCCTGCAATCCATGTACTAGTTTAGTAGCTCTTCTCTGAACTCTCTCTAGAGTATCTATATCCTTCTGGAGATATGGCCTCCAGTACTGCGCACGACTGTCCCGTCCCACTACACACCTTGGCTCTATGAATGTTGCAATTAGGAGGGCAGCTGCCGAGCTCCACCCGTCCAGCGTACCTCTGCTACCTCACTTCCAGTAACAGAATGGGGTCCCGCCGTGCATGTTGCGCCCACCTCATGCGCGCACTTGTTAGCTCCTTCACTCTGGTACCATGTGACCAGGCCACGGATCTCCGTAACGTGGGTTGGGTTCCGCTTGCTACTGGAAGCCGACAGCTGGGGAGGGAGCCAGAACATTCACCCCCCCTGGCTACCGGAGGACCCCTCACCTATACCAGGTACTACGTCTTACGACTGCCTGCAGTGTACCTTGCTCTCTTCCTGGGTTACCCATAGCAATGGCTTTACTCCTCCTGCTTGACTTGCCCAGTAGACCTTTTTCTTGTGTAGCTTTGCTTCATAGCCCACATGTGCCTTACTTACTCACCCAAGTTCTTTTGAATAGGCCAGGAGGACAAACATGCGCCCCTTTAAATGACTTCAGACCAGGCTTAGAACACTTGACGCAACATTCCTGAGAAGTCTTGGGCATTGCAGTTCAACGTGAACAATGGTCACATCCTGACCCTAACTACCACTGCTTGGCTGCCCAGGCCTACCTCTACAAGGTAGTAGTCCATATTGGCGTCCTGCAAGTGCTGGCTGATCCCCCCCGAACCCAGGCCTCCCCTGTATTTAGATTGCCGGTGGGTAGGCTGGATCCAAAAAGCCCGGGAACGGCAGCGCACACATTAACTCTTTCCCTACCAGCCTGGAGCAGCCACTAACTCAAAGCGTACTCCTGTAGGCAACCTGCCTACACTCTGACCTCTGCAGGGCGCAGGTTTCATGGCCCGTCGGCTGCTCTGTCGCTTCTCGCTGGCTTCGGCAGTCCGCCTGCGTGCTTCTCGCGCGGTCCCCCAGCCTGGGGAACGCAGCGGAATGTGTTGGCGCGAAGAGACTGAAGAGCAGGAGTGATAGAGCCAAAGCGGCTCAGCAGAGAGCGCTAGCGAATGGCTGGGCCGCGCAGCCTGGGTGGGATGTAGGATAGGGCTAGCTAGGTGGGGGTGGCCTCTCGGCGTGGCTTAGTTGCCGTAGGGGACTGGATGCGTGGCAAGCGTTCCTGAGGGGAAGAGAGAGAGAAAGCGTCAATTTCAAAGGAGGGGGCGTAAAAGGGAAGCAGGCGAAGAAAAGTGGGAGCTGGACTGGTGATTTTGGAGGAGCTAGGTGTGCAGGAGGGCCTGCAGAGTGCTGAGGAAAAAAAAAGAATGTAAAAAAGGCAGAGAGGAGAGTGACCCCTGCTGGAGGAAAAAAGCAAAAGCCTACAGCACCTGGTATTCCCAGGCGGTCTCCCATCCAAGTACTAACCAGGCCCGACCCTGCTTAGCTTCCGAGATCAGACGAGATCGGGCGCATTCAGGGTGGTGTGGCCGTAGGCAGTACTCAGGCTCTCCCTCAACCTTCTTATACTTGTCACCGGCACCCTGGCCCCGCCTTTCCATCACTTTACTACACTCAGCTGTGCTTTTTCACAAGCAACGCCACACACTCGTCTCTCCTCTCTCCCCTCTCTCTCTCTCTCTCTCTTCCTCTGGCTGGCTCTCTCGCTCTCCTCAACCCCTGCCTCATGCTGCTTTGCTCCCTCTTTAACCTCTTCCTGCCTGCACCTTCTCAAACACATTCTCAGCCTGGCCTCCAAGGCTCCTCTCTGCCTTCCCCTGGCCTGACTTTAAGCCTAAAGCTGACAGGGCTCAACACCACAGGAGCAGCAGGGCGCAAGCTTTCTAGACAGCAGCAGAGCCCACCAGGAAGGCCGGGCCTTCGCTCGCCTGACAGCCAGACTTCTCCGGGCACCAGCTAGTGCTCCCGCCTATCTGCCCCGACGCAAAAAATAAAAAATAAAAAAAGACAGGGACCCTGGTTGCACCAGGGCCTACAAACGCCAGTCCCCTGCCTGCTCGGCCTCAGTCTTTTGGGTGGCGTAGTGGCCGCTCCCCCCTTCCCTGCGTGCACCACAAGGCCCTGCCGCTCGAGGCCCCACCTCTTGCCGCAGGTCTCGCGCTCTTGTTGGGTGGGGTGCAACTCATCCTGCGCGCAGGGGTGCCTTTCGCCGTCCCCCCACTCACCATTGCCCGGGACCAGGCGGAGACTGCGGTCATGTCAAAGTCCTACGTTAGGTGGGTTCCCCTGACCTAGAGATGAGCCATAACACTGTGTGCAGCACCGAAGGGACAGGGTCCCTCTGAAAACGACTTAGAAACATAGAAACATAGAATGTGTCGGCAGATAAGAACCATTTGGCCCATCTAGTCTGCCCAATATATCTGAATCCTTTGAATAGTCCCTGGCCCTATCTTATATGAAGGATAGCCTTATGCCTATCCCATGCATGCTTAAACTCCTTCACTGTATTTGCAGCTACCACTTCTGCAGGAAGGTTATTCCATGCATCCACTACTCTCTCAGTAAAGTAATACTTCCTCATATTACTTTTAAACCTTTGCCCCTCTAGTTTAAAACGGTGTCCTCTTGTGGTAGTTTTTCTTCTTTTAAATATGCTCTCCTCCTTTACCGAGTTGATTCCCTTTATGTATTTAAAAGTTTCTATCATATCCCCTCTGTCTCTTCTTTCTTCCAAGCTATACATGTTAAGGTCCTTTAACCTTTCCTGGTAAGTTTTTTCCTGCAATCCATGTACTAGTTTAGTAGCTCTTCTCTGAACTCTCTCTAGAGTATCTATATCCTTCTGGAGATATGGCCTCCAGTACTGCGCACGACTGTCCCGTCCCACTACACACCTTGGCTCTATGAATGTTGCAATTAGGAGGGCAGCTGCCGAGCTCCACCCGTCCAGCGTACCTCTGCTACCTCACTTCCAGTAACAGAATGGGGTCCCGCCGTGCATGTTGCGCCCACCTCATGCGCGCACTTGTTAGCTCCTTCACTCTGGTACCATGTGACCAGGCCACGGATCTCCGTAACGTGGGTTGGGTTCCGCTTGCTACTGGAAGCCGACAGCTGGGGAGGGAGCCAGAACATTCACCCCCCCTGGCTACCGGAGGACCCCTCACCTATACCAGGTACTACGTCTTACGACTGCCTGCAGTGTACCTTGCTCTCTTCCTGGGTTACCCATAGCAACGGCTTTACTCCTCCTGCTTGACTTGCCCAGTAGACCTTTTTCTTGTGTAGCTTTGCTTCATAGCCCACATGTGCCTTACTTACTCACCCAAGTTCTTTTGAATAGGCCAGGAGGACAAACATGCGCCCCTTTAAATGACTTCAGACCAGGCTTAGAACACTTGACGCAACATTCCTGAGAAGTCTTGGGCATTGCAGTTCAACGTGAACAATGGTCACATCCTGACCCTAACTACCACTGCTTGGCTGCCCAGGCCTACCTCTACAAGGTAGTAGTCCATATTGGCGTCCTGCAAGTGCTGGCTGATCCCCCCCGAACCCAGGCCTCCCCTGTATTTAGATTGCCGGTGGGTAGGCTGGATCCAAAAAGCCCGGGAACGGCAGCGCACACATTAACTCTTTCCCTACCAGCCTGGAGCAGCCACTAACTCAAAGCGTACTCCTGTAGGCAACCTGCCTACACTCTGACCTCTGCAGGGCGCAGGTTTCATGGCCCGTCGGCTGCTCTGTCGCTTCTCGCTGGCTTCGGCAGTCCGCCTGCGTGCTTCTCGCGCGGTCCCCCAGCCTGGGGAACGCAGCGGAATGTGTTGGCGCGAAGAGACTGAAGAGCAGGAGTGATAGAGCCAAAGCGGCTCAGCAGAGAGCGCTAGCGAATGGCTGGGCCGCGCAGCCTGGGTGGGATGTAGGATAGGGCTAGCTAGGTGGGGGTGGCCTCTCGGCGTGGCTTAGTTGCCGTAGGGGACTGGATGCGTGGCAAGCGTTCCTGAGGGGAAGAGAGAGAGAAAGCGTCAATTTCAAAGGAGGGGGCGTAAAAGGGAAGCAGGCAAAGAAAAGTGGGAGCTGGACTGGTGATTTTGGAGGAGCTAGGTGTGCAGGAGGGCCTGCAGAGTGCTGAGGAAAAAAAAAGAATGTAAAAAAGGCAGAGAGGAGAGTGACCCCTGCTGGAGGAAAAAAGCAAAAGCCTACAGCACCTGGTATTCCCAGGCGGTCTCCCATCCAAGTACTAACCAGGCCCGACCCTGCTTAGCTTCCGAGATCAGACGAGATCGGGCGCATTCAGGGTGGTGTGGCCGTAGGCAGTACTCAGGCTCTCCCTCAACCTTCTTATACTTGTCACCGGCACCCTGGCCCCGCCTTTCCATCACTTTACTACACTCAGCTGTGCTTTTTCACAAGCAACGCCACACACTCGTCTCTCGTCTCTCGTCTCTCCTCTCTCCCCTCTCTCTCTCTCTCTTCCTCTGGCTGGCTCTCTCGCTCTCCTCAACCCCTGCCTCATGCTGCTTTGCTCCCTCTTTAACCTCTTCCTGCCTGCACCTTCTCAAACACATTCTCAGCCTGGCCTCCAAGGCTCCTCTCTGCCTTCCCCTGGCCTGACTTTAAGCCTAAAGCTGACAGGGCTCAACACCACAGGAGCAGCAGGGCGCAAGCTTTCTAGACAGCAGCAGAGCCCACCAGGAAGGCCAGGCCTTCGCTCGCCTGACAGCCAGACTTCTCCGGGCACCAGCTAGTGCTCCCGCCTATCTGCCCCGACGCAAAAAAAAAAAAAAAAAAAAGACAGGGACCCTGGTTGCACCAGGGCCTACAAACGCCAGTCCCCTGCCTGCTCGGCCTCAGTCTTTTGGGTGGCGTAGTGGCCGCTCCCCCCTTCCCTGCGTGCACCACAAGGCCCTGCCGCTCGAGGCCCCACCTCTTGCCGCAGGTCTCGCGCTCTTGTTGGGTGGGGTGCAACTCATCCTGCGCGCAGGGGTGCCTTTCGCCGTCCACCCACTCACCATTGCCCGGGACCAGGCGGAGACTGCGGTCATGTCAAAGTCCTACGTTAGGTGGGTTCCCCTGACCTAGAGATGAGCCATAACACTGTGTGCAGCACCCAAGGGACAGGGTCCCTCTGAAAACGACTTAGAAACATAGAATGTGTCGGCAGATAAGAACCATTTGGCCCATCTAGTCTGCCCAATATATCTGAATCCTTTGAATAGTCCCTGGCCCTATCTTATATGAAGGATAGCCTTATGCCTATCCCATGCATGCTTAAACTCCTTCACTGTATTTGCAGCTACCACTTCTGCAGGAAGGTTATTCCATGCATCCACTACTCTCTCAGTAAAGTAATACTTCCTCATATTACTTTTAAACCTTTGCCCCTCTAGTTTAAAACGGTGTCCTCTTGTGGTAGTTTTTCTTCTTTTAAATATGCTCTCCTCCTTTACCGAGTTGATTCCCTTTATGTATTTAAAAGTTTCTATCATATCCCCTCTGTCTCTTCTTTCTTCCAAGCTATACATGTTAAGGTCCTTTAACCTTTCCTGGTAAGTTTTTTCCTGCAATCCATGTACTAGTTTAGTAGCTCTTCTCTGAACTCTCTCTAGAGTATCTATATCCTTCTGGAGATATGGCCTCCAGTACTGCGCACGACTGTCCCGTCCCACTACACACCTTGGCTCTATGAATGTTGCAATTAGGAGGGCAGCTGCCGAGCTCCACCCGTCCAGCGTACCTCTGCTACCTCACTTCCAGTAACAGAATGGGGTCCCGCCGTGCATGTTGCGCCCACCTCATGCGCGCACTTGTTAGCTCCTTCACTCTGGTACCATGTGACCAGGCCACGGATCTCCGTAACGTGGGTTGGGTTCCGCTTGCTACTGGAAGCCGACAGCTGGGGAGGGAGCCAGAACATTCACCCCCCCTGGCTACCGGAGGACCCCTCACCTATACCAGGTACTACGTCTTACGACTGCCTGCAGTGTACCTTGCTCTCTTCCTGGGTTACCCATAGCAATGGCTTTACTCCTCCTGCTTGACTTGCCCAGTAGACCTTTTTCTTGTGTAGCTTTGCTTCATAGCCCACATGTGCCTTACTTACTCACCCAAGTTCTTTTGAATAGGCCAGGAGGACAAACATGCGCCCCTTTAAATGACTTCAGACCAGGCTTAGAACACTTGACGCAACATTCCTGAGAAGTCTTGGGCATTGCAGTTCAACGTGAACAATGGTCACATCCTGACCCTAACTACCACTGCTTGGCTGCCCAGGCCTACCTCTACAAGGTAGTAGTCCATATTGGCGTCCTGCAAGTGCTGGCTGATCCCCCCCGAACCCAGGCCTCCCCTGTATTTAGATTGCCGGTGGGTAGGCTGGATCCAAAAAGCCCGGGAACGGCAGCGCACACATTAACTCTTTCCCTACCAGCCTGGAGCAGCCACTAACTCAAAGCGTACTCCTGTAGGCAACCTGCCTACACTCTGACCTCTGCAGGGCGCAGGTTTCATGGCCCGTCGGCTGCTCTGTCGCTTCTCGCTGGCTTCGGCAGTCCGCCTGCGTGCTTCTCGCGCGGTCCCCCAGCCTGGGGAACGCAGCGGAATGTGTTGGCGCGAAGAGACTGAAGAGCAGGAGTGATAGAGCCAAAGCGGCTCAGCAGAGAGCGCTAGCGAATGGCTGGGCCGCGCAGCCTGGGTGGGATGTAGGATAGGGCTAGCTAGGTGGGGGTGGCCTCTCGGCGTGGCTTAGTTGCCGTAGGGGACTGGATGCGTGGCAAGCGTTCCTGAGGGGAAGAGAGAGAGAAAGCGTCAATTTCAAAGGAGGGGGCGTAAAAGGGAAGCAGGCGAAGAAAAGTGGGAGCTGGACTGGTGATTTTGGAGGAGCTAGGTGTGCAGGAGGGCCTGCAGAGTGCTGAGGAAAAAAAAAGAATGTAAAAAAGGCAGAGAGGAGAGTGACCCCTGCTGGAGGAAAAAAGCAAAAGCCTACAGCACCTGGTATTCCCAGGCGGTCTCCCATCCAAGTACTAACCAGGCCCGACCCTGCTTAGCTTCCGAGATCAGACGAGATCGGGCGCATTCAGGGTGGTGTGGCCGTAGGCAGTACTCAGGCTCTCCCTCAACCTTCTTATACTTGTCACCGGCACCCTGGCCCCGCCTTTCCATCACTTTACTACACTCAGCTGTGCTTTTTCACAAGCAACGCCACACACTCGTCTCTCCTCTCTCCCCTCTCTCTCTCTCTCTCTCTTCCTCTGGCTGGCTCTCTCGCTCTCCTCAACCCCTGCCTCATGCTGCTTTGCTCCCTCTTTAACCTCTTCCTGCCTGCACCTTCTCAAACACATTCTCAGCCTGGCCTCCAAGGCTCCTCTCTGCCTTCCCCTGGCCTGACTTTAAGCCTAAAGCTGACAGGGCTCAACACCACAGGAGCAGCAGGGCGCAAGCTTTCTAGACAGCAGCAGAGCCCACCAGGAAGGCCGGGCCTTCGCTCGCCTGACAGCCAGACTTCTCCGGGCACCAGCTAGTGCTCCCGCCTATCTGCCCCGACGCAAAAAATAAAAAATAAAAAAAGACAGGGACCCTGGTTGCACCAGGGCCTACAAACGCCAGTCCCCTGCCTGCTCGGCCTCAGTCTTTTGGGTGGCGTAGTGGCCGCTCCCCCCTTCCCTGCGTGCACCACAAGGCCCTGCCGCTCAAGGCCCCACCTCTTGCCGCAGGTCTCGCGCTCTTGTTGGGTGGGGTGCAACTCATCCTGCGCGCAGGGGTGCCTTTCGCCGTCCCCCCACTCACCATTGCCCGGGACCAGGCGGAGACTGCGGTCATGTCAAAGTCCTACGTTAGGTGGGTTCCCCTGACCTAGAGATGAGCCATAACACTGTGTGCAGCACCGAAGGGACAGGGTCCCTCTGAAAACGACTTAGAAACATAGAAACATAGAATGTGTCGGCAGATAAGAACCATTTGGCCCATCTAGTCTGCCCAATATATCTGAATCCTTTGAATAGTCCCTGGCCCTATCTTATATGAAGGATAGCCTTATGCCTATCCCATGCATGCTTAAACTCCTTCACTGTATTTGCAGCTACCACTTCTGCAGGAAGGTTATTCCATGCATCCACTACTCTCTCAGTAAAGTAATACTTCCTCATATTACTTTTAAACCTTTGCCCCTCTAGTTTAAAACGGTGTCCTCTTGTGGTAGTTTTTCTTCTTTTAAATATGCTCTCCTCCTTTACCGAGTTGATTCCCTTTATGTATTTAAAAGTTTCTATCATATCCCCTCTGTCTCTTCTTTCTTCCAAGCTATACATGTTAAGGTCCTTTAACCTTTCCTGGTAAGTTTTTTCCTGCAATCCATGTACTAGTTTAGTAGCTCTTCTCTGAACTCTCTCTAGAGTATCTATATCCTTCTGGAGATATGGCCTCCAGTACTGCGCACGACTGTCCCGTCCCACTACACACCTTGGCTCTATGAATGTTGCAATTAGGAGGGCAGCTGCCGAGCTCCACCCGTCCAGCGTACCTCTGCTACCTCACTTCCAGTAACAGAATGGGGTCCCGCCGTGCATGTTGCGCCCACCTCATGCGCGCACTTGTTAGCTCCTTCACTCTGGTACCATGTGACCAGGCCACGGATCTCCGTAACGTGGGTTGGGTTCCGCTTGCTACTGGAAGCCGACAGCTGGGGAGGGAGCCAGAACATTCACCCCCCCTGGCTACCGGAGGACCCCTCACCTATACCAGGTACTACGTCTTACGACTGCCTGCAGTGTACCTTGCTCTCTTCCTGGGTTACCCATAGCAACGGCTTTACTCCTCCTGCTTGACTTGCCCAGTAGACCTTTTTCTTGTGTAGCTTTGCTTCATAGCCCACATGTGCCTTACTTACTCACCCAAGTTCTTTTGAATAGGCCAGGAGGACAAACATGCGCCCCTTTAAATGACTTCAGACCAGGCTTAGAACACTTGACGCAACATTCCTGAGAAGTCTTGGGCATTGCAGTTCAACGTGAACAATGGTCACATCCTGACCCTAACTACCACTGCTTGGCTGCCCAGGCCTACCTCTACAAGGTAGTAGTCCATATTGGCGTCCTGCAAGTGCTGGCTGATCCCCCCCGAACCCAGGCCTCCCCTGTATTTAGATTGCCGGTGGGTAGGCTGGATCCAAAAAGCCCGGGAACGGCAGCGCACACATTAACTCTTTCCCTACCAGCCTGGAGCAGCCACTAACTCAAAGCGTACTCCTGTAGGCAACCTGCCTACACTCTGACCTCTGCAGGGCGCAGGTTTCATGGCCGTCGGCTGCTCTGTCGCTTCTCGCTGGCTTCGGCAGTCCGCCTGCGTGCTTCTCGCGCGGTCCCCCAGCCTGGGGAACGCAGCGGAATGTGTTGGCGCGAAGAGACTGAAGAGCAGGAGTGATAGAGCCAAAGCGGCTCAGCAGAGAGCGCTAGCGAATGGCTGGGCCGCGCAGCCTGGGTGGGATGTAGGATAGGGCTAGCTAGGTGGGGGTGGCCTCTCGGCGTGGCTTAGTTGCCGTAGGGGACTGGATGCGTGGCAAGCATTCCTGAGGGGAAGAGAGAGAGAAAGCGTCAATTTCAAAGGAGGGGGCGTAAAAGGGAAGCAGGCGAAGAAAAGTGGGAGCTGGACTGGTGATTTTGGAGGAGCTAGGTGTGCAGGAGGGCCTGCAGAGTGCTGAGGAAAAAAAAAGAATGTAAAAAAGGCAGAGAGGAGAGTGACCCCTGCTGGAGGAAAAAAGCAAAAGCCTACAGCACCTGGTATTCCCAGGCGGTCTCCCATCCAAGTACTAACCAGGCCCGACCCTGCTTAGCTTCCAAGATCAGACGAGATCGGGCGCATTCAGGGTGGTGTGGCCGTAGGCAGTACTCAGGCTCTCCCTCAACCTTCTTATACTTGTCACCGGCACCCTGGCCCCGCCTTTCCATCACTTTACTACACTCAGCTGTGCTTTTTCACAAGCAACGCCACACACTCGTCTCTCCTCTCTCCCCTCTCTCTCTCTCTCTTCCTCTGGCTGGCTCGCTGGCTCTCTCGCTCTCCTCAACCCCTGCCTCATGCTGCTTTGCTCCCTCTTTAACCTCTTCCTGCCTGCACCTTCTCAAACACATTCTCAGCCTGGCCTCCAAGGCTCCTCTCTGCCTTCCCCTGGCCTGACTTTAAGCCTAAAGCTGACAGGGCTCAACACCACAGGAGCAGCAGGGCGCAAGCTTTCTAGACAGCAGCAGAGCCCACCAGGAAGGCCGGGCCTTCGCTCGCCTGACAGCCAGACTTCTCCGGGCACCAGCTAGTGCTCCCGCCTATCTGCCCCGACGCAAAAAATAAAAAATAAAAAAAGACAGGGACCCTGGTTGCACCAGGGCCTACAAACGCCAGTCCCCTGCCTGCTCGGCCTCAGTCTTTTGGGTGGCGTAGTGGCCGCTCCCCCCTTCCCTGCGTGCACCACATGGCCCTGCCGCTCAAGGCCCCACCTCTTGCCGCAGGTCTCGCGCTCTTGTTGGGTGGGGTGCAACTCATCCTGCGCGCAGGGGTGCCTTTCGCCGTCCACCCACTCACCATTGCCCGGGACCAGGCGGAGACTGCGGTCATGTCAAAGTCCTACGTTAGGTGGGTTCCCCTGACCTAGAGATGAGCCATAACACTGTGTGCAGCACCGAAGGGACAGGGTCCCTCTGAAAACGACTTAGAAACATAGAAACATAGAATGTGTCGGCAGATAAGAACCATTTGGCCCATCTAGTCTGCCCAATATATCTGAATCCTTTGAATAGTCCCTGGCCCTATCTTATATGAAGGATAGCCTTATGCCTATCCCATGCATGCTTAAACTCCTTCACTGTATTTGCAGCTACCACTTCTGCAGGAAGGTTATTCCATGCATCCACTACTCTCTCAGTAAAGTAATACTTCCTCATATTACTTTTAAACCTTTGCCCCTCTAGTTTAAAACGGTGTCCTCTTGTGGTAGTTTTTCTTCTTTTAAATATGCTCTCCTCCTTTACCGAGTTGATTCCCTTTATGTATTTAAAAGTTTCTATCATATCCCCTCTGTCTCTTCTTTCTTCCAAGCTATACATGTTAAGGTCCTTTAACCTTTCCTGGTAAGTTTTTTCCTGCAATCCATGTACTAGTTTAGTAGCTCTTCTCTGAACTCTCTCTAGAGTATCTATATCCTTCTGGAGATATGGCCTCCAGTACTGCGCACGACTGTCCCGTCCCACTACACACCTTGGCTCTATGAATGTTGCAATTAGGAGGGCAGCTGCCGAGCTCCACCCGTCCAGCGTACCTCTGCTACCTCACTTCCAGTAACAGAATGGGGTCCCGCCGTGCATGTTGCGCCCACCTCATGCGCGCACTTGTTAGCTCCTTCACTCTGGTACCATGTGACCAGGCCACGGATCTCCGTAACGTGGGTTGGGTTCCGCTTGCTACTGGAAGCCGACAGCTGGGGAGGGAGCCAGAACATTCACCCCCCCTGGCTACCGGAGGACCCCTCACCTATACCAGGTACTACGTCTTACGACTGCCTGCAGTGTACCTTGCTCTCTTCCTGGGTTACCCATAGCAACGGCTTTACTCCTCCTGCTTGACTTGCCCAGTAGACCTTTTTCTTGTGTAGCTTTGCTTCATAGCCCACATGTGCCTTACTTACTCACCCAAGTTCTTTTGAATAGGCCAGGAGGACAAACATGCGCCCCTTTAAATGACTTCAGACCAGGCTTAGAACACTTGACGCAACATTCCTGAGAAGTCTTGGGCATTGCAGTTCAACGTGAACAATGGTCACATCCTGACCCTAACTACCACTGCTTGGCTGCCCAGGCCTACCTCTACAAGGTAGTAGTCCATATTGGCGTCCTGCAAGTGCTGGCTGATCCCCCCCGAACCCAGGCCTCCCCTGTATTTAGATTGCCGGTGGGTAGGCTGGATCCAAAAAGCCCGGGAACGGCAGCGCACACATTAACTCTTTCCCTACCAGCCTGGAGCAGCCACTAACTCAAAGCGTACTCCTGTAGGCAACCTGCCTACACTCTGACCTCTGCAGGGCGCAGGTTTCATGGCCCGTCGGCTGCTCTGTCGCTTCTCGCTGGCTTCGGCAGTCCGCCTGCGTGCTTCTCGCGCGGTCCCCCAGCCTGGGGAACGCAGCGGAATGTGTTGGCGCGAAGAGACTGAAGAGCAGGAGTGATAGAGCCAAAGCGGCTCAGCAGAGAGCGCTAGCGAATGGCTGGGCCGCGCAGCCTGGGTGGGATGTAGGATAGGGCTAGCTAGGTGGGGGTGGCCTCTCGGCGTGGCTTAGTTGCCGTAGGGGACTGGATGCGTGGCAAGCCTTCCTGAGGGGAAGAGAGAGAGAAAGCGTCAATTTCAAAGGAGGGGGCGTAAAAGGGAAGCAGGCGAAGAAAAGTGGGAGCTGGACTGGTGATTTTGGAGGAGCTAGGTGTGCAGGAGGGCCTGCAGAGTGCTGAGGAAAAAAAAAGAATGTAAAAAAGGCAGAGAGGAGAGTGACCCCTGCTGGAGGAAAAAAGCAAAAGCCTACAGCACCTGGTATTCCCAGGCGGTCTCCCATCCAAGTACTAACCAGGCCCGACCCTGCTTAGCTTCCAAGATCAGACGAGATCGGGCGCATTCAGGGTGGTGTGGCCGTAGGCAGTACTCAGGCTCTCCCTCAACCTTCTTATACTTGTCACCGGCACCCTGGCCCCGCCTTTCCATCACTTTACTACACTCAGCTGTGCTTTTTCACAAGCAACGCCACACACTCGTCTCTCCTCTCTCCCCTCTCTCTCTCTCTCTTCCTCTGGCTGGCTCTCTCGCTCTCCTCAACCCCTGCCTCATGCTGCTTTGCTCCCTCTTTAACCTCTTCCTGCCTGCACCTTCTCAAACACATTCTCAGCCTGGCCTCCAAGGCTCCTCTCTGCCTTCCCCTGGCCTGACTTTAAGCCTAAAGCTGACAGGGCTCAACACCACAGGAGCAGCAGGGCGCAAGCTTTCTAGACAGCAGCAGAGCCCACCAGGAAGGCCGGGCCTTCGCTCGCCTGACAGCCAGACTTCTCCGGGCACCAGCTAGTGCTCCCGCCTATCTGCCCCGACGCAAAAAATAAAAAATAAAAAAAGACAGGGACCCTGGTTGCACCAGGGCCTACAAACGCCAGTCCCCTGCCTGCTCGGCCTCAGTCTTTTGGGTGGCGTAGTGGCCGCTCCCCCCTTCCCTGCGTGCACCACAAGGCCCTGCCGCTCGAGGCCCCACCTCTTGCCGCAGGTCTCGCGCTCTTGTTGGGTGGGGTGCAACTCATCCTGCGCGCAGGGGTGCCTTTCGCCGTCCACCCACTCACCATTGCCCGGGACCAGGCGGAGACTGCGGTCATGTCAAAGTCCTACGTTAGGTGGGTTCCCCTGACCTAGAGATGAGCCATAACACTGTGTGCAGCACCCAAGGGACAGGGTCCCTCTGAAAACGACTTAGAAACATAGAATGTGTCGGCAGATAAGAACCATTTGGCCCATCTAGTCTGCCCAATATATCTGAATCCTTTGAATAGTCCCTGGCCCTATCTTATATGAAGGATAGCCTTATGCCTATCCCATGCATGCTTAAACTCCTTCACTGTATTTGCAGCTACCACTTCTGCAGGAAGGTTATTCCATGCATCCACTACTCTCTCAGTAAAGTAATACTTCCTCATATTACTTTTAAACCTTTGCCCCTCTAGTTTAAAACGGTGTCCTCTTGTGGTAGTTTTTCTTCTTTTAAATATGCTCTCCTCCTTTACCGAGTTGATTCCCTTTATGTATTTAAAAGTTTCTATCATATCCCCTCTGTCTCTTCTTTCTTCCAAGCTATACATGTTAAGGTCCTTTAACCTTTCCTGGTAAGTTTTTTCCTGCAATCCATGTACTAGTTTAGTAGCTCTTCTCTGAACTCTCTCTAGAGTATCTATATCCTTCTGGAGATATGGCCTCCAGTACTGCGCACGACTGTCCCGTCCCACTACACACCTTGGCTCTATGAATGTTGCAATTAGGAGGGCAGCTGCCGAGCTCCACCCGTCCAGCGTACCTCTGCTACCTCACTTCCAGTAACAGAATGGGGTCCCGCCGTGCATGTTGCGCCCACCTCATGCGCGCACTTGTTAGCTCCTTCACTCTGGTACCATGTGACCAGGCCACGGATCTCCGTAACGTGGGTTGGGTTCCGCTTGCTACTGGAAGCCGACAGCTGGGGAGGGAGCCAGAACATTCACCCCCCCTGGCTACCGGAGGACCCCTCACCTATACCAGGTACTACGTCTTACGACTGCCTGCAGTGTACCTTGCTCTCTTCCTGGGTTACCCATAGCAACGGCTTTACTCCTCCTGCTTGACTTGCCCAGTAGACCTTTTTCTTGTGTAGCTTTGCTTCATAGCCCACATGTGCCTTACTTACTCACCCAAGTTCTTTTGAATAGGCCAGGAGGACAAACATGCGCCCCTTTAAATGACTTCAGACCAGGCTTAGAACACTTGACGCAACATTCCTGAGAAGTCTTGGGCATTGCAGTTCAACGTGAACAATGGTCACATCCTGACCCTAACTACCACTGCTTGGCTGCCCAGGCCTACCTCTACAAGGTAGTAGTCCATATTGGCGTCCTGCAAGTGCTGGCTGATCCCCCCCGAACCCAGGCCTCCCCTGTATTTAGATTGCCGGTGGGTAGGCTGGATCCAAAAAGCCCGGGAACGGCAGCGCACACATTAACTCTTTCCCTACCAGCCTGGAGCAGCCACTAACTCAAAGCGTACTCCTGTAGGCAACCTGCCTACACTCTGACCTCTGCAGGGCGCAGGTTTCATGGCCCGTCGGCTGCTCTGTCGCTTCTCGCTGGCTTCGGCAGTCCGCCTGCGTGCTTCTCGCGCGGTCTTCCAGCCTGGGGAACGCAGCGGAATGTGTTGGCGCGAAGAGACTGAAGAGCAGGAGTGATAGAGCCAAAGCGGCTCAGCAGAGAGCGCTAGCGAATGGCTGGGCCGCGCAGCCTGGGTGGGATGTAGGATAGGGCTAGCTAGGTGGGGGTGGCCTCTCGGCGTGGCTTAGTTGCCGTAGGGGACTGGATGCGTGGCAAGCGTTCCTGAGGGGAAGAGAGAGAGAAAGCGTCAATTTCAAAGGAGGGGGCGTAAAAGGGAAGCAGGCGAAGAAAAGTGGGAGCTGGACTGGTGATTTTGGAGGAGCTAGGTGTGCAGGAGGGCCTGCAGAGTGCTGAGGAAAAAAAAAGAATGTAAAAAAGGCAGAGAGGAGAGTGACCCCTGCGGGAGGAAAAAAGCAAAAGCCTACAGCACCTGGTATTCCCAGGCGGTCTCCCATCCAAGTACTAACCAGGCCCGACCCTGCTTAGCTTCCGAGATCAGACGAGATCGGGCGCATTCAGGGTGGTGTGGCCGTAGGCAGTACTCAGGCTCTCCCTCAACCTTCTTATACTTGTCACCGGCACCCTGGCCCCGCCTTTCCATCACTTTACTACACTCAGCTGTGCTTTTTCACAAGCAACGCCACACACTCGTCTCTCCTCTCTCCCCTCTCTCTCTCTCTCTCTTCCTCTGGCTGGCTCTCTCGCTCTCTCGCTCTCCTCAACCCCTGCCTCATGCTGCTTTGCTCCCTCTTTAACCTCTTCCTGCCTGCACCTTCTCAAACACATTCTCAGCCTGGCCTCCAAGGCTCCTCTCTGCCTTCCCCTGGCCTGACTTTAAGCCTAAAGCTGACAGGGCTCAACACCACAGGAGCAGCAGGGCGCAAGCTTTCTAGACAGCAGCAGAGCCCACCAGGAAGGCCAGGCCTTCGCTCGCCTGACAGCCAGACTTCTCCGGGCACCAGCTAGTGCTCCCGCCTATCTGCCCCGACGCAAAAAATAAAAAAAAAAAAAGACAGGGACCCTGGTTGCACCAGGGCCTACAAACGCCAGTCCCCTGCCTGCTCGGCCTCAGTCTTTTGGGTGGCGTAGTGGCCGCTCCCCCCTTCCCTGCGTGCACCACAAGGCCCTGCCGCTCGAGGCCCCACCTCTTGCCGCAGGTCTCGCGCTCTTGTTGGGTGGGGTGCAACTCATCCTGCGCGCAGGGGTGCCTTTCGCCGTCCACCCACTCACCATTGCCCGGGACCAGGCGGAGACTGCGGTCATGTCAAAGTCCTACGTTAGGTGGGTTCCCCTGACCTAGAGATGAGCCATAACACTGTGTGCAGCACCGAAGGGACAGGGTCCCTCTGAAAACGACTTAGAAACATAGAATGTGTCGGCAGATAAGAACCATTTGGCCCATCTAGTCTGCCCAATATATCTGAATCCTTTGAATAGTCCCTGGCCCTATCTTATATGAAGGATAGCCTTATGCCTATCCCATGCATGCTTAAACTCCTTCACTGTATTTGCAGCTACCACTTCTGCAGGAAGGTTATTCCATGCATCCACTACTCTCTCAGTAAAGTAATACTTCCTCATATTACTTTTAAACCTTTGCCCCTCTAGTTTAAAACGGTGTCCTCTTGTGGTAGTTTTTCTTCTTTTAAATATGCTCTCCTCCTTTACCGAGTTGATTCCCTTTATGTATTTAAAAGTTTCTATCATATCCCCTCTGTCTCTTCTTTCTTCCAAGCTATACATGTTAAGGTCCTTTAACCTTTCCTGGTAAGTTTTTTCCTGCAATCCATGTACTAGTTTAGTAGCTCTTCTCTGAACTCTCTCTAGAGTATCTATATCCTTCTGGAGATATGGCCTCCAGTACTGCGCACGACTGTCCCGTCCCACTACACACCTTGGCTCTATGAATGTTGCAATTAGGAGGGCAGCTGCCGAGCTCCACCCGTCCAGCGTACCTCTGCTACCTCACTTCCAGTAACAGAATGGGGTCCCGCCGTGCATGTTGCGCCCACCTCATGCGCGCACTTGTTAGCTCCTTCACTCTGGTACCATGTGACCAGGCCACGGATCTCCGTAACGTGGGTTGGGTTCCGCTTGCTACTGGAAGCCGACAGCTGGGGAGGGAGCCAGAACATTCACCCCCCCTGGCTACCGGAGGACCCCTCACCTATACCAGGTACTACGTCTTACGACTGCCTGCAGTGTACCTTGCTCTCTTCCTGGGTTACCCATAGCAACGGCTTTACTCCTCCTGCTTGACTTGCCCAGTAGACCTTTTTCTTGTGTAGCTTTGCTTCATAGCCCACATGTGCCTTACTTACTCACCCAAGTTCTTTTGAATAGGCCAGGAGGACAAACATGCGCCCCTTTAAATGACTTCAGACCAGGCTTAGAACACTTGACGCAACATTCCTGAGAAGTCTTGGGCATTGCAGTTCAACGTGAACAATGGTCACATCCTGACCCTAACTACCACTGCTTGGCTGCCCAGGCCTACCTCTACAAGGTAGTAGTCCATATTGGCGTCCTGCAAGTGCTGGCTGATCCCCCCCGAACCCAGGCCTCCCCTGTATTTAGATTGCCGGTGGGTAGGCTGGATCCAAAAAGCCCGGGAACGGCAGCGCACACATTAACTCTTTCCCTACCAGCCTGGAGCAGCCACTAACTCAAAGCGTACTCCTGTAGGCAACCTGCCTACACTCTGACCTCTGCAGGGCGCAGGTTTCATGGCCCGTCGGCTGCTCTGTCGCTTCTCGCTGGCTTCGGCAGTCCGCCTGCGTGCTTCTCGCGCGGTCTTCCAGCCTGGGGAACGCAGCGGAATGTGTTGGCGCGAAGAGACTGAAGAGCAGGAGTGATAGAGCCAAGCGGCTCAGCAGAGAGCGCTAGCGAATGGCTGGGCCGCGCAGCCTGGGTGGGATGTAGGATAGGGCTAGCTAGGTGGGGGTGGCCTCTCGGCGTGGCTTAGTTGCCGTAGGGGACTGGATGCGTGGCAAGCGTTCCTGAGGGGAAGAGAGAGAGAAAGCGTCAATTTCAAAGGAGGGGGCGTAAAAGGGAAGCAGGCGAAGAAAAGTGGGAGCTGGACTGGTGATTTTGGAGGAGCTAGGTGTGCAGGAGAGCTTGCAGAGTGCTGAGGAAAAAAAAAGAATGTAAAAAAGGCAGAGAGGAGAGTGACCCCTGCGGGAGGAAAAAAGCAAAAGCCTACAGCACCTGGTATTCCCAGGCGGTCTCCCATCCAAGTACTAACCAGGCCCGACCCTGCTTAGCTTCCGAGATCAGACGAGATCGGGCGCATTCAGGGTGGTGTGGCCGTAGGCAGTACTCAGGCTCTCCCTCAACCTTCTTATACTTGTCACCGGCACCCTGGCCCCGCCTTTCCATCACTTTACTACACTCAGCTGTGCTTTTTCACAAGCAACGCCACACACTCGTCACTCGTCTCTCCTCTCTCCCCTCTCTCTCTCTCTCTCTTCCTCTGGCTGGCTCTCTCGCTCTCCTCAACCCCTGCCTCATGCTGCTTTGCTCCCTCTTTAACCTCTTCCTGCCTGCACCTTCTCAAACACATTCTCAGCCTGGCCTCCAAGGCTCCTCTCTGCCTTCCCCTGGCCTGACTTTAAGCCTAAAGCTGACAGGGCTCAACACCACAGGAGCAGCAGGGCGCAAGCTTTCTAGACAGCAGCAGAGCCCACCAGGAAGGCCAGGCCTTCGCTCGCCTGACAGCCAGACTTCTCCGGGCACCAGCTAGTGCTCCCGCCTATCTGCCCCGACGCAAAAAATAAAAAAAAAAAAAGACAGGGACCCTGGTTGCACCAGGGCCTACAAACGCCAGTCCCCTGCCTGCTCGGCCTCAGTCTTTTGGGTGGCGTAGTGGCCGCTCCCCCCTTCCCTGCGTGCACCACAAGGCCCTGCCGCTCGAGGCCCCACCTCTTGCCGCAGGTCTCGCGCTCTTGTTGGGTGGGGTGCAACTCATCCTGCGCGCAGGGGTGCCTTTCGCCGTCCACCCACTCACCATTGCCCGGGACCAGGCGGAGACTGCGGTCATGTCAAAGTCCTACGTTAGGTGGGTTCCTGTCAGGGATACCACATGCAGGCATCCAGCAAGGGTGATCAGATCAGTTGGCTGCACCAAGGAATCAGGACCAAGATGGATAAAGATGTAAATAAGTTTATTAAGCAAAATGACACACTCCAATACCAACACCAGTGACCATAAACAAGTAAACAAAATATAAATGATAACAGTACAAAACCCCAATAGAACCTAACAAACTATATACAAAGGGATGGAGCAAACAATAGCAGGACAGGACAGGGACAGGAGACAAGGAAAGCAGGGAGCCAGGTACAGGAAGCAGGGTACAGGGAACAGGATCAGAATACAGCATTCAGGATACAGGTTTCAGGATCAGACAGGGACACGGCTAGCAGAGAAAATACTGAAGCACTGAGCCTCAGTGAAGGGCGGGCTTATATTCCCTCAGCAGTCCTCAGGTGCAGCTTAATTAAAAGAACAGTCCAGCTGCTGGGAGACACCCGCTGGTGGGCCCTGGAACTGCGCCCCTCAGTTCCAGAAACAGTGCCACCAGCAGGTGACCCACGTAATGACACTGATCCTAACAGTTCCCCCCCTTTAAGGAGTGGCCTCCGGACGCTCCATTGTGCTTCTACCCCGAAAATCCAAAAAGGTCTCCCCTCCATGTCTGTGGGTCTTCTAGCACTCTCTAGGCCAAAGGCCTTTAACTTGCCGGAAGGCGTGCCACCAGAGTCCAGCAATTGATCATGCGCCCCACCACCAGGGTCTGGAAGCCGTCTAGGCACCCCACAGGTCAAGTTCCTGAAGAGGCGTAACATTAGGGATACACCTGCCCTCATTGCAACACATGTCCCAACACTGGGACTGAAGGCAAGCTGGACATAAAGCAGGGGAGCGCCAGCGGCATGCAGGATGTCCGGCAGTGGCACACCAGGCTGGGCAACAGACAGTGGCACATCAAACAGGGCGGCAGACCGTGGCTCAGCGGGCACTGGATCAGCAAGCACTGGGTCAGCGGGCACTGGAACAGCAAGCACTGGGTCAGCAGGCACGGTAGTGGTCACCGGAACAGCGGGCACGGGATCAGCTGGCACCGGATTAGTGGGCTGAGTAAGAGACACCGGATCAGCAGGCACCGGAACAGCAGGCACTGGGTCAGCGGGCACTGGAACAGCAAGCACTGGGTCAGCAGACTGGGTAGTGGTCACCAGAACAGCGGGCACGGGATCAGCTGGCACTGGATTAGCGGGCTGAGAAAGAAACACCGGATCTGCGGGCACCAGAACAGCGGGCACTGGACCAGCAGGCTCAGTAGGAGGCACCAGATCAGCGGGCACGGGAACAGCAGGCATCAGAACAGCAGGCACTGGATCAGCAGGCTCAGTAGGAGGCACCAGATCAGTGGGCACTGGATCAGCAGGCTTAGTAGGAGGCACCAGATCAGCGGGCACTGGATCAGCAGGCTCAGTAGGAGGCACCCGATCAGTGGGCACTGGATCAGCGGGCACTGGAACAACAGGTATCAGAACAGCGGGCACTGGATCAGCAGGCTCAGTAGAAGGCACCGGATCAGTGGGCACTGGATCAGCAGGCTCAGTAGGAGGCACTGGATCAGCGGGCACCGGAACAGCAGGCATCAGAACAGTGGGCACTGGATCAGCAGGCTCAGTAGGAGGCACCAGATCAGCGGGCACTGGATCAGCAGGCTCAGTAGGAGGCACCCGATCAGTGGGCACTGGATCAGCGGGCACTGGAACAACAGGCATCAGGACAACGGGCACTGGATCAGCAGGCTCAGTAGGAGGCACCGGATCAGTGGGCACTGGATCAAAAGGCTCAGTAGGAGGCACCAGATCAGCGGGCACTGGATCAGCAGGCATCAGAACAGCAGGCTCAGTAGGAGGCACTGGATCAGTGGGCACTGGATCAGCGGGCACTGGAACAACAGGCATCAGAACAACGGGCACTGGATCAGCAGGCTTAGTAGGAGGCACCGGATCAGTGGTCACTGGAACAACAGGCATCAGAACAGTGGGCACTGGATCAGCAGGCTCAGTAGGAGGCACTGGATCAGTGGGCACTGGATCAGCGGGCATCAGAACAGTGGGCACTGGATCAGCAGGCTCAGTAGGAGGCACCGGATCAGTGGGCACTGGATCAGCGGGCACTGGAACAACAGGCATCAGAACAACGGGCACTGGATCAGCAGGCTCAGTAGGAGGCACCAGATCAGTGGGCACTGGATCAACAGGCTCAGTAGGAGGCACCAGATCAGCGGGCACTGGATCAGCAGACACTGGATCAGCAGGCTCAGTAGGAGGCACCCGATCAGTGGGCACTGGAACAACAGGCATCAGAACAGCGGGCACTGGATCAGCAGGCTCAGTAGAAGGCACCGGATCAGTGGGCACTGGATCAGCAGGCTCAGTAGGAGGCACTGGATCAGCGGGCACCAGAACAGCAGGCATCAGAACAGCAGGCACTGGATCAGCAGGCTCAGTAGGAGGCACTGGATCAGTGGGCACTGGATCAGCGGGCATCAGAACAACGGGCACTGGATCAGCAGGCTCAGTAGGAGGCACTGGATCAGTGGGCACTGGATCAGCAGGCACTGGAACAACAGGCATCAGAACAGTGGGCACTGGGACAGCAGGCTGAGAAACAGGCACCGGATCAGCAGGCTGGGTAACAGGTATAATTGTATGTGTTGGGAAAAATCTCCTTTTCTTTTTAGGTTTAGATACAGGAATCTTGCTAGTGGTTGCAGGGCTATGAATAGATTGTGAAGTAAATGGAAGTGAAATGGCAGTATTGGGAGATGGTGGAAAAGGAGAGACAGTTACAGAGGAGAATTTCTGAGAGGTTGCTATGGGCAACAGGGTAGTAGAGGAAGTTTTCACAGGGTTAGATGCAGGAAAAGTGCAACTCGTTAAGCCAGGATATGAACAAGCAGTGGAAAGCAAACCATACCTAACTGCAGCTGTGGTTGCTACGGGTAACGGAGAGGAGAAACTTTGAGAAAACTGGTGTCCAGAGGCAGAAGTGGATTGGTGTGAGTTAGCTGATGCTAAATTGGAAAGATCTGACCAGGTTTGCAGTAAGGCCTGAACAAAACTCAATTTACAACCCCCTTGTCTGATTAGAGAATATACAGCATTCATGCAATCCAACAGGGCCTCTGGAGAATACACTGAATAATGTTCAATAAAATAGGGTTTATCATCTTCCAAGAGCCACACAAGAGATACCACCTGAGAGACACTAAAAGGAGGAGAATAATCATCACCACCCTTAGGGGTATTAGATAAAGCCAACTCTGCACAGAGCTGAATAAGTGGCTGAATCTCTTTGAACAAAACTCTGCCTTGGTCAACAAACGAGTGGGCCAGACGGATGCATTCCAACAACTGCTCGCTAGTGTAAGTTTTCAAAATTTGGCGACAATATTCCCTGTCTTCTGTTACAAGCAAAGAAAAATAAAAGACCTCCTCTGACTGCATCTTGCAACAACCAGAAAATTCCTAATTCCCAGGTGCAACCGATCTGATCGTTAGTGGCTTCAGTATTCTGTCAGGGATACCACATGCAGGCATCCAGCAAGGGTGATCAGATCAGTTGGCTGCACCAAGGAATCAGGACCAAGATGGATAAAGATGTAAATAAGTTTATTAAGCAAAATGACACACTCCAATACCAACACCAGTGACCATAAACAAGTAAACAAAATATAAATGATAACAGTACAAAACCCCAATAGAACCTAACAAACTATATACAAAGGGATGGAGCAAACAATAGCAGGACAGGACAGGGACAGGAGACAAGGAAAGCAGGGAGCCAGGTACAGGAAGCAGGGTACAGGGAACAGGATCAGAATACAGCATTCAGGATACAGGTTTCAGGATCAGACAGGGACACGGCTAGCAGAGAAAATACTGAAGCACTGAGCCTCAGTGAAGGGCGGGCTTATATTCCCTCAGCAGTCCTCAGGTGCAGCTTAATTAAAAGAACAGTCCAGCTGCTGGGAGACACCCGCTGGTGGGCCCTGGAACTGAGCCCCTCAGTTCCAGAAACAGTGCCACCAGCAGGTGACCCACGTAATGACACTGATCCTAACAGTTCCCCTGACCTAGAGATGAGCCATAACACTGTGTGCAGCACCGAAGGGACAGGGTCCCTCTGAAAACGACTTAGAAACATAGAATGTGTCGGCAGATAAGAACCATTTGGCCCATCTAGTCTGCCCAATATATCTGAATCCTTTGAATAGTCCCTGGCCCTATCTTATATGAAGGATAGCCTTATGCCTATCCCATGCATGCTTAAACTCCTTCACTGTATTTGCAGCTACCACTTCTGCAGGAAGGTTATTCCATGCATCCACTACTCTCTCAGTAAAGTAATACTTCCTCATATTACTTTTAAACCTTTGCCCCTCTAGTTTAAAACGGTGTCCTCTTGTGGTAGTTTTTCTTCTTTTAAATATGCTCTCCTCCTTTACCGAGTTGATTCCCTTTATGTATTTAAAAGTTTCTATCATATCCCCTCTGTCTCTTCTTTCTTCCAAGCTATACATGTTAAGGTCCTTTAACCTTTCCTGGTAAGTTTTTTCCTGCAATCCATGTACTAGTTTAGTAGCTCTTCTCTGAACTCTCTCTAGAGTATCTATATCCTTCTGGAGATATGGCCTCCAGTACTGCGCACGACTGTCCCGTCCCACTACACACCTTGGCTCTATGAATGTTGCAATTAGGAGGGCAGCTGCCGAGCTCCACCCGTCCAGCGTACCTCTGCTACCTCACTTCCAGTAACAGAATGGGGTCCCGCCGTGCATGTTGCGCCCACCTCATGCGCGCACTTGTTAGCTCCTTCACTCTGGTACCATGTGACCAGGCCACGGATCTCCGTAACGTGGGTTGGGTTCCGCTTGCTACTGGAAGCCGACAGCTGGGGAGGGAGCCAGAACATTCACCCCCCCTGGCTACCGGAGGACCCCTCACCTATACCAGGTACTACGTCTTACGACTGCCTGCAGTGTACCTTGCTCTCTTCCTGGGTTACCCATAGCAACGGCTTTACTCCTCCTGCTTGACTTGCCCAGTAGACCTTTTTCTTGTGTAGCTTTGCTTCATAGCCCACATGTGCCTTACTTACTCACCCAAGTTCTCTTGAATAGGCCAGGAGGACAAACATGCGCCCCTTTAAATGACTTCAGACCAGGCTTAGAACACTTGACGCAACATTCCTGAGAAGTCTTGGGCATTGCAGTTCAACGTGAACAATGGTCACATCCTGACCCTAACTACCACTGCTTGGCTGCCCAGGCCTACCTCTACAAGGTAGTAGTCCATATTGGCGTCCTGCAAGTGCTGGCTGATCCCCCCCGAACCCAGGCCTCCCCTGTATTTAGATTGCCGGTGGGTAGGCTGGATCCAAAAAGCCCGGGAACGGCAGCGCACACATTAACTCTTTCCCTACCAGCCTGGAGCAGCCACTAACTCAAAGCGTACTCCTGTAGGCAACCTGCCTACACTCTGACCTCTGCAGGGCGCAGGTTTCATGGCCCGTCGGCTGCTCTGTCGCTTCTCGCTGGCTTCGGCAGTCCGCCTGCGTGCTTCTCGCGCGGTCCCCCAGCCTGGGGAACGCAGCGGAATGTGTTGGCGCGAAGAGACTGAAGAGCAGGAGTGATAGAGCCAAAGCGGCTCAGCAGAGAGCGCTAGCGAATGGCTGGGCCGCGCAGCCTGGGTGGGATGTAGGATAGGGCTAGCTAGGTGGGGGTGGCCTCTCGGCGTGGCTTAGTTGCCGTAGGGGACTGGATGCGTGGCAAGCGTTCCTGAGGGGAAGAGAGAGAGAAAGCGTCAATTTCAAAGGAGGGGGCGTAAAAGGGAAGCAGGCGAAGAAAAGTGGGAGCTGGACTGGTGATTTTGGAGGAGCTAGGTGTGCAGGAGGGCCTGCAGAGTGCTGAGGAAAAAAAAAGAATGTAAAAAAGGCAGAGAGGAGAGTGACCCCTGCGGGAGGAAAAAAGCAAAAGCCTACAGCACCTGGTATTCCCAGGCGGTCTCCCATCCAAGTACTAACCAGGCCCGACCCTGCTTAGCTTCCGAGATCAGACGAGATCGGGCGCATTCAGGGTGGTGTGGCCGTAGGCAGTACTCAGGCTCTCCCTCAACCTTCTTATACTTGTCACCGGCACCCTGGCCCCGCCTTTCCATCACTTTACTACACTCAGCTGTGCTTTTTCACAAGCAACGCCACACACTCGTCTCTCCTCTCTCCCCTCTCTCTCTCTCTCTCTTCCTCTGGCTGGCTCTCTCGCTCTCCTCAACCCCTGCCTCATGCTGCTTTGCTCCCTCTTTAACCTCTTCCTGCCTGCACCTTCTCAAACACATTCTCAGCCTGGCCTCCAAGGCTCCTCTCTGCCTTCCCCTGGCCTGACTTTAAGCCTAAAGCTGACAGGGCTCAACACCACAGGAGCAGCAGGGCGCAAGCTTTCTAGACAGCAGCAGAGCCCACCAGGAAGGCCAGGCCTTCGCTCGCCTGACAGCCAGACTTCTCCGGGCACCAGCTAGTGCTCCCGCCTATCTGCCCCGACGCAAAAAATAAAAAAAAAAAAAGACAGGGACCCTGGTTGCACCAGGGCCTACAAACGCCAGTCCCCTGCCTGCTCGGCCTCAGTCTTTTGGGTGGCGTAGTGGCCGCTCCCCCCTTCCCTGCGTGCACCACAAGGCCCTGCCGCTCGAGGCCCCACCTCTTGCCGCAGGTCTCGCGCTCTTGTTGGGTGGGGTGCAACTCATCCTGCGCGCAGGGGTGCCTTTCGCCGTCCACCCACTCACCATTGCCCGGGACCAGGCGGAGACTGCGGTCATGTCAAAGTCCTACGTTAGGTGGGTTCCCCTGACCTAGAGATGAGCCATAACACTGTGTGCAGCACCCAAGGGACAGGGTCCCTCTGAAAACGACTTAGAAACATAGAATGTGTCGGCAGATAAGAACCATTTGGCCCATCTAGTCTGCCCAATATATCTGAATCCTTTGAATAGTCCCTGGCCCTATCTTATATGAAGGATAGCCTTATGCCTATCCCATGCATGCTTAAACTCCTTCACTGTATTTGCAGCTACCACTTCTGCAGGAAGGTTATTCCATGCATCCACTACTCTCTCAGTAAAGTAATACTTCCTCATATTACTTTTAAACCTTTGCCCCTCTAGTTTAAAACGGTGTCCTCTTGTGGTAGTTTTTCTTCTTTTAAATATGCTCTCCTCCTTTACCGAGTTGATTCCCTTTATGTATTTAAAAGTTTCTATCATATCCCCTCTGTCTCTTCTTTCTTCCAAGCTATACATGTTAAGGTCCTTTAACCTTTCCTGGTAAGTTTTTTCCTGCAATCCATGTACTAGTTTAGTAGCTCTTCTCTGAACTCTCTCTAGAGTATCTATATCCTTCTGGAGATATGGCCTCCAGTACTGCGCACGACTGTCCCGTCCCACTACACACCTTGGCTCTATGAATGTTGCAATTAGGAGGGCAGCTGCCGAGCTCCACCCGTCCAGCGTACCTCTGCTCCCTCACTTCCAGTAACAGAATGGGGTCCCGCCGTGCATGTTGCGCCCACCTCATGCGCGCACTTGTTAGCTCCTTCACTCTGGTACCATGTGACCAGGCCACGGATCTCCGTAACGTGGGTTGGGTTCCGCTTGCTACTGGAAGCCGACAGCTGGGGAGGGAGCCAGAACATTCACCCCCCCTGGCTACCGGAGGACCCCTCACCTATACCAGGTACTACGTCTTACGACTGCCTGCAGTGTACCTTGCTCTCTTCCTGGGTTACCCATAGCAACGGCTTTACTCCTCCTGCTTGACTTGCCCAGTAGACCTTTTTCTTGTGTAGCTTTGCTTCATAGCCCACATGTGCCTTACTTACTCACCCAAGTTCTTTTGAATAGGCCAGGAGGACAAACATGCGCCCCTTTAAATGACTTCAGACCAGGCTTAGAACACTTGACGCAACATTCCTGAGAAGTCTTGGGCATTGCAGTTCAACGTGAACAATGGTCACATCCTGACCCTAACTACCACTGCTTGGCTGCCCAGGCCTACCTCTACAAGGTAGTAGTCCATATTGGCGTCCTGCAAGTGCTGGCTGATCCCCCCCGAACCCAGGCCTCCCCTGTATTTAGATTGCCGGTGGGTAGGCTGGATCCAAAAAGCCCGGGAACGGCAGCGCACACATTAACTCTTTCCCTACCAGCCTGGAGCAGCCACTAACTCAAAGCGTACTCCTGTAGGCAACCTGCCTACACTCTGACCTCTGCAGGGCGCAGGTTTCATGGCCCGTCGGCTGCTCTGTCGCTTCTCGCTGGCTTCGGCAGTCCGCCTGCGTGCTTCTCGCGCGGTCCCCCAGCCTGGGGAACGCAGCGGAATGTGTTGGCGCGAAGAGACTGAAGAGCAGGAGTGATAGAGCCAAAGCGGCTCAGCAGAGAGCGCTAGCGAATGGCTGGGCCGCGCAGCCTGGGTGGGATGTAGGATAGGGCTAGCTAGGTGGGGGTGGCCTCTCGGCGTGGCTTAGTTGCCGTAGGGGACTGGATGCGTGGCAAGCGTTCCTGAGGGGAAGAGAGAGAGAAAGCGTCAATTTCAAAGGAGGGGGCGTAAAAGGGAAGCAGGCGAAGAAAAGTGGGAGCTGGACTGGTGATTTTGGAGGAGCTAGGTGTGCAGGAGGGCCTGCAGAGTGCTGAGGAAAAAAAAAGAATGTAAAAAAGGCAGAGAGGAGAGTGACCCCTGCTGGAGGAAAAAAGCAAAAGCCTACAGCACCTGGTATTCCCAGGCGGTCTCCCATCCAAGTACTAACCAGGCCCGACCCTGCTTAGCTTCCGAGATCAGACGAGATCGGGCGCATTCAGGGTGGTGTGGCCGTAGGCAGTACTCAGGCTCTCCCTCAACCTTCTTATACTTGTCACCGGCACCCTGGCCCCGCCTTTCCATCACTTTACTACACTCAGCTGTGCTTTTTCACAAGCAACGCCACACACTCGTCTCTCCTCTCTCCCCTCTCTCTCTCTCTCTCTCTCTCTTCCTCTGGCTGGCTCTCTCGCTCTCCTCAACCCCTGCCTCATGCTGCTTTGCTCCCTCTTTAACCTCTTCCTGCCTGCACCTTCTCAAACACATTCTCAGCCTGGCCTCCTGGCCTCCAAGGCTCCTCTCTGCCTTCCCCTGGCCTGACTTTAAGCCTAAAGCTGACAGGGCTCAACACCACAGGAGCAGCAGGGCGCAAGCTTTCTAGACAGCAGCAGAGCCCACCAGGAAGGCCAGGCCTTCGCTCGCCTGACAGCCAGACTTCTCCGGGCACCAGCTAGTGCTCCCGCCTATCTGCCCCGACGCAAAAAATAAAAAAAAAAAAAGACAGGGACCCTGGTTGCACCAGGGCCTACAAACGCCAGTCCCCTGCCTGCTCGGCCTCAGTCTTTTGGGTGGCGTAGTGGCCGCTCCCCCCTTCCCTGCGTGCACCACAAGGCCCTGCCGCTCGAGGCCCCACCTCTTGCCGCAGGTCTCGCGCTCTTGTTGGGTGGGGTGCAACTCATCCTGCGCGCAGGGGTGCCTTTCGCCGTCCACCCACTCACCATTGCCCGGGACCAGGCGGAGACTGCGGTCATGTCAAAGTCCTACGTTAGGTGGGTTCCCCTGACCTAGAGATGAGCCATAACACTGTGTGCAGCACCCAAGGGACAGGGTCCCTCTGAAAACGACTTAGAAACATAGAATGTGTCGGCAGATAAGAACCATTTGGCCCATCTAGTCTGCCCAATATATCTGAATCCTTTGAATAGTCCCTGGCCCTATCTTATATGAAGGATAGCCTTATGCCTATCCCATGCATGCTTAAACTCCTTCACTGTATTTGCAGCTACCACTTCTGCAGGAAGGTTATTCCATGCATCCACTACTCTCTCAGTAAAGTAATACTTCCTCATATTACTTTTAAACCTTTGCCCCTCTAGTTTAAAACGGTGTCCTCTTGTGGTAGTTTTTCTTCTTTTAAATATGCTCTCCTCCTTTACCGAGTTGATTCCCTTTATGTATTTAAAAGTTTCTATCATATCCCCTCTGTCTCTTCTTTCTTCCAAGCTATACATGTTAAGGTCCTTTAACCTTTCCTGGTAAGTTTTTTCCTGCAATCCATGTACTAGTTTAGTAGCTCTTCTCTGAACTCTCTCTAGAGTATCTATATCCTTCTGGAGATATGGCCTCCAGTACTGCGCACGACTGTCCCGTCCCACTACACACCTTGGCTCTATGAATGTTGCAATTAGGAGGGCAGCTGCCGAGCTCCACCCGTCCAGCGTACCTCTGCTACCTCACTTCCAGTAACAGAATGGGGTCCCGCCGTGCATGTTGCGCCCACCTCATGCGCGCACTTGTTAGCTCCTTCACTCTGGTACCATGTGACCAGGCCACGGATCTCCGTAACGTGGGTTGGGTTCCGCTTGCTACTGGAAGCCGACAGCTGGGGAGGGAGCCAGAACATTCACCCCCCCTGGCTACCGGAGGACCCCTCACCTATACCAGGTACTACGTCTTACGACTGCCTGCAGTGTACCTTGCTCTCTTCCTGGGTTACCCATAGCAACGGCTTTACTCCTCCTGCTTGACTTGCCCAGTAGACCTTTTTCTTGTGTAGCTTTGCTTCATAGCCCACATGTGCCTTACTTACTCACCCAAGTTCTCTTGAATAGGCCAGGAGGACAAACATGCGCCCCTTTAAATGACTTCAGACCAGGCTTAGAACACTTGACGCAACATTCCTGAGAAGTCTTGGGCATTGCAGTTCAACGTGAACAATGGTCACATCCTGACCCTAACTACCACTGCTTGGCTGCCCAGGCCTACCTCTACAAGGTAGTAGTCCATATTGGCGTCCTGCAAGTGCTGGCTGATCCCCCCCGAACCCAGGCCTCCCCTGTATTTAGATTGCCGGTGGGTAGGCTGGATCCAAAAAGCCCGGGAACGGCAGCGCACACATTAACTCTTTCCCTACCAGCCTGGAGCAGCCACTAACTCAAAGCGTACTCCTGTAGGCAACCTGCCTACACTCTGACCTCTGCAGGGCGCAGGTTTCATGGCCCGTCGGCTGCTCTGTCGCTTCTCGCTGGCTTCGGCAGTCCGCCTGCGTGCTTCTCGCGCGGTCCCCCAGCCTGGGGAACGCAGCGGAATGTGTTGGCGCGAAGAGACTGAAGAGCAGGAGTGATAGAGCCAAAGCGGCTCAGCAGAGAGCGCTAGCGAATGGCTGGGCCGCGCAGCCTGGGTGGGATGTAGGATAGGGCTAGCTAGGTGGGGGTGGCCTCTCGGCGTGGCTTAGTTGCCGTAGGGGACTGGATGCGTGGCAAGCGTTCCTGAGGGGAAGAGAGAGAGAAAGCGTCAATTTCAAAGGAGGGGGCGTAAAAGGGAAGCAGGCGAAGAAAAGTGGGAGCTGGACTGGTGATTTTGGAGGAGCTAGGTGTGCAGGAGGGCCTGCAGAGTGCTGAGGAAAAAAAAAGAATGTAAAAAAGGCAGAGAGGAGAGTGACCCCTGCGGGAGGAAAAAAGCAAAAGCCTACAGCACCTGGTATTCCCAGGCGGTCTCCCATCCAAGTACTAACCAGGCCCGACCCTGCTTAGCTTCCGAGATCAGACGAGATCGGGCGCATTCAGGGTGGTGTGGCCGTAGGCAGTACTCAGGCTCTCCCTCAACCTTCTTATACTTGTCACCGGCACCCTGGCCCCGCCTTTCCATCACTTTACTACACTCAGCTGTGCTTTTTCACAAGCAACGCCACACACTCGTCTCTCCTCTCTCCCCTCTCTCTCTCTCTCTCTTCCTCTGGCTGGCTCTCTCGCTCTCCTCAACCCCTGCCTCATGCTGCTTTGCTCCCTCTTTAACCTCTTCCTGCCTGCACCTTCTCAAACACATTCTCAGCCTGGCCTCCAAGGCTCCTCTCTGCCTTCCCCTGGCCTGACTTTAAGCCTAAAGCTGACAGGGCTCAACACCACAGGAGCAGCAGGGCGCAAGCTTTCTAGACAGCAGCAGAGCCCACCAGGAAGGCCAGGCCTTCGCTCGCCTGACAGCCAGACTTCTCCGGGCACCAGCTAGTGCTCCCGCCTATCTGCCCCGACGCAAAAAATAAAAAAAAAAAAAGACAGGGACCCTGGTTGCACCAGGGCCTACAAACGCCAGTCCCCTGCCTGCTCGGCCTCAGTCTTTTGGGTGGCGTAGTGGCCGCTCCCCCCTTCCCTGCGTGCACCACAAGGCCCTGCCGCTCGAGGCCCCACCTCTTGCCGCAGGTCTCGCGCTCTTGTTGGGTGGGGTGCAACTCATCCTGCGCGCAGGGGTGCCTTTCGCCGTCCACCCACTCACCATTGCCCGGGACCAGGCGGAGACTGCGGTCATGTCAAAGTCCTACGTTAGGTGGGTTCCCCTGACCTAGAGATGAGCCATAACACTGTGTGCAGCACCCAAGGGACAGGGTCCCTCTGAAAACGACTTAGAAACATAGAATGTGTCGGCAGATAAGAACCATTTGGCCCATCTAGTCTGCCCAATATATCTGAATCCTTTGAATAGTCCCTGGCCCTATCTTATATGAAGGATAGCCTTATGCCTATCCCATGCATGCTTAAACTCCTTCACTGTATTTGCAGCTACCACTTCTGCAGGAAGGTTATTCCATGCATCCACTACTCTCTCAGTAAAGTAATACTTCCTCATATTACTTTTAAACCTTTGCCCCTCTAGTTTAAAACGGTGTCCTCTTGTGGTAGTTTTTCTTCTTTTAAATATGCTCTCCTCCTTTACCGAGTTGATTCCCTTTATGTATTTAAAAGTTTCTATCATATCCCCTCTGTCTCTTCTTTCTTCCAAGCTATACATGTTAAGGTCCTTTAACCTTTCCTGGTAAGTTTTTTCCTGCAATCCATGTACTAGTTTAGTAGCTCTTCTCTGAACTCTCTCTAGAGTATCTATATCCTTCTGGAGATATGGCCTCCAGTACTGCGCACGACTGTCCCGTCCCACTACACACCTTGGCTCTATGAATGTTGCAATTAGGAGGGCAGCTGCCGAGCTCCACCCGTCCAGCGTACCTCTGCTACCTCACTTCCAGTAACAGAATGGGGTCCCGCCGTGCATGTTGCGCCCACCTCATGCGCGCACTTGTTAGCTCCTTCACTCTGGTACCATGTGACCAGGCCACGGATCTCCGTAACGTGGGTTGGGTTCCGCTTGCTACTGGAAGCCGACAGCTGGGGAGGGAGCCAGAACATTCACCCCCCCTGGCTACCGGAGGACCCCTCACCTATACCAGGTACTACGTCTTACGACTGCCTGCAGTGTACCTTGCTCTCTTCCTGGGTTACCCATAGCAACGGCTTTACTCCTCCTGCTTGACTTGCCCAGTAGACCTTTTTCTTGTGTAGCTTTGCTTCATAGCCCACATGTGCCTTACTTACTCACCCAAGTTCTTTTGAATAGGCCAGGAGGACAAACATGCGCCCCTTTAAATGACTTCAGACCAGGCTTAGAACACTTGACGCAACATTCCTGAGAAGTCTTGGGCATTGCAGTTCAACGTGAACAATGGTCACATCCTGACCCTAACTACCACTGCTTGGCTGCCCAGGCCTACCTCTACAAGGTAGTAGTCCATATTGGCGTCCTGCAAGTGCTGGCTGATCCCCCCCGAACCCAGGCCTCCCCTGTATTTAGATTGCCGGTGGGTAGGCTGGATCCAAAAAGCCCGGGAACGGCAGCGCACACATTAACTCTTTCCCTACCAGCCTGGAGCAGCCACTAACTCAAAGCGTACTCCTGTAGGCAACCTGCCTACACTCTGACCTCTGCAGGGCGCAGGTTTCATGGCCCGTCGGCTGCTCTGTCGCTTCTCGCTGGCTTCGGCAGTCCGCCTGCGTGCTTCTCGCGCGGTCCCCCAGCCTGGGGAACGCAGCGGAATGTGTTGGCGCGAAGAGACTGAAGAGCAGGAGTGATAGAGCCAAAGCGGCTCAGCAGAGAGCGCTAGCGAATGGCTGGGCCGCGCAGCCTGGGTGGGATGTAGGATAGGGCTAGCTAGGTGGGGGTGGCCTCTCGGCATGGCTTAGTTGCCGTAGGGGACTGGATGCGTGGCAAGCATTCCTGAGGGGAAGAGAGAGAGAAAGCGTCAATTTCAAAGGAGGGGGCGTAAAAGGGAAGCAGGCGAAGAAAAGTGGGAGCTGGACTGGTGATTTTGGAGGAGCTAGGTGTGCAGGAGGGCCTGCAGAGTGCTGAGGAAAAAAAAAGAATGTAAAAAAGGCAGAGAGGAGAGTGACCCCTGCTGGAGGAAAAAAGCAAAAGCCTACAGCACCTGGTATTCCCAGGCGGTCTCCCATCCAAGTACTAACCAGGCCCGACCCTGCTTAGCTTCCGAGATCAGACGAGATCGGGCGCATTCAGGGTGGTGTGGCCGTAGGCAGTACTCCTCAGGCTCTCCCTCAACCTTCTTATACTTGTCACCGGCACCCTGGCCCCGCCTTTCCATCACTTTACTACACTCAGCTGTGCTTTTTCACAAGCAACGCCACACACTCGTCTCTCCTCTCTCCCCTCTCTCTCTCTCTCTCTCTTCCTCTGGCTGGCTCTCTCGCTCTCCTCAACCCCTGCCTCATGCTGCTTTGCTCCCTCTTTAACCTCTTCCTGCCTGCACCTTCTCAAACACATTCTCAGCCTGGCCTCCAAGGCTCCTCTCTGCCTTCCCCTGGCCTGACTTTAAGCCTAAAGCTGACAGGGCTCAACACCACAGGAGCAGCAGGGCGCAAGCTTTCTAGACAGCAGCAGAGCCCACCAGGAAGGCCAGGCCTTCGCTCGCCTGACAGCCAGACTTCTCCGGGCACCAGCTAGTGCTCCCGCCTATCTGCCCCGACGCAAAAAATAAAAAAAAAAAAAGACAGGGACCCTGGTTGCACCAGGGCCTACAAACGCCAGTCCCCTGCCTGCTCGGCCTCAGTCTTTTGGGTGGCGTAGTGGCCGCTCCCCCCTTCCCTGCGTGCACCACAAGGCCCTGCCGCTCGAGGCCCCACCTCTTGCCGCAGGTCTCGCGCTCTTGTTGGGTGGGGTGCAACTCATCCTGCGCGCAGGGGTGCCTTTCGCCGTCCACCCACTCACCATTGCCCGGGACCAGGCGGAGACTGCGGTCATGTCAAAGTCCTACGTTAGGTGGGTTCCCCTGACCTAGAGATGAGCCATAACACTGTGTGCAGCACCCAAGGGACAGGGTCCCTCTGAAAACGACTTAGAAACATAGAATGTGTCGGCAGATAAGAACCATTTGGCCCATCTAGTCTGCCCAATATATCTGAATCCTTTGAATAGTCCCTGGCCCTATCTTATATGAAGGATAGCCTTATGCCTATCCCATGCATGCTTAAACTCCTTCACTGTATTTGCAGCTACCACTTCTGCAGGAAGGTTATTCCATGCATCCACTACTCTCTCAGTAAAGTAATACTTCCTCATATTACTTTTAAACCTTTGCCCCTCTAGTTTAAAACGGTGTCCTCTTGTGGTAGTTTTTCTTCTTTTAAATATGCTCTCCTCCTTTACCGAGTTGATTCCCTTTATGTATTTAAAAGTTTCTATCATATCCCCTCTGTCTCTTCTTTCTTCCAAGCTATACATGTTAAGGTCCTTTAACCTTTCCTGGTAAGTTTTTTCCTGCAATCCATGTACTAGTTTAGTAGCTCTTCTCTGAACTCTCTCTAGAGTATCTATATCCTTCTGGAGATATGGCCTCCAGTACTGCGCACGACTGTCCCGTCCCACTACACACCTTGGCTCTATGAATGTTGCAATTAGGAGGGCAGCTGCCGAGCTCCACCCGTCCAGCGTACCTCTGCTCCCTCACTTCCAGTAACAGAATGGGGTCCCGCCGTGCATGTTGCGCCCACCTCATGCGCGCACTTGTTAGCTCCTTCACTCTGGTACCATGTGACCAGGCCACGGATCTCCGTAACGTGGGTTGGGTTCCGCTTGCTACTGGAAGCCGACAGCTGGGGAGGGAGCCAGAACATTCACCCCCCCTGGCTACCGGAGGACCCCTCACCTATACCAGGTACTACGTCTTACGACTGCCTGCAGTGTACCTTGCTCTCTTCCTGGGTTACCCATAGCAACGGCTTTACTCCTCCTGCTTGACTTGCCCAGTAGACCTTTTTCTTGTGTAGCTTTGCTTCATAGCCCACATGTGCCTTACTTACTCACCCAAGTTCTTTTGAATAGGCCAGGAGGACAAACATGCGCCCCTTTAAATGACTTCAGACCAGGCTTAGAACACTTGACGCAACATTCCTGAGAAGTCTTGGGCATTGCAGTTCAACGTGAACAATGGTCACATCCTGACCCTAACTACCACTGCTTGGCTGCCCAGGCCTACCTCTACAAGGTAGTAGTCCATATTGGCGTCCTGCAAGTGCTGGCTGATCCCCCCCGAACCCAGGCCTCCCCTGTATTTAGATTGCCGGTGGGTAGGCTGGATCCAAAAAGCCCGGGAACGGCAGCGCACACATTAACTCTTTCCCTACCAGCCTGGAGCAGCCACTAACTCAAAGCGTACTCCTGTAGGCAACCTGCCTACACTCTGACCTCTGCAGGGCGCAGGTTTCATGGCCCGTCGGCTGCTCTGTCGCTTCTCGCTGGCTTCGGCAGTCCGCCTGCGTGCTTCTCGCGCGGTCCCCCAGCCTGGGGAACGCAGCGGAATGTGTTGGCGCGAAGAGACTGAAGAGCAGGAGTGATAGAGCCAAAGCGGCTCAGCAGAGAGCGCTAGCGAATGGCTGGGCCGCGCAGCCTGGGTGGGATGTAGGATAGGGCTAGCTAGGTGGGGGTGGCCTCTCGGCGTGGCTTAGTTGCCGTAGGGGACTGGATGCGTGGCAAGCGTTCCTGAGGGGAAGAGAGAGAGAAAGCGTCAATTTCAAAGGAGGGGGCGTAAAAGGGAAGCAGGCGAAGAAAAGTGGGAGCTGGACTGGTGATTTTGGAGGAGCTAGGTGTGCAGGAGGGCCTGCAGAGTGCTGAGGAAAAAAAAAGAATGTAAAAAAGGCAGAGAGGAGAGTGACCCCTGCTGGAGGAAAAAAGCAAAAGCCTACAGCACCTGGTATTCCCAGGCGGTCTCCCATCCAAGTACTAACCAGGCCCGACCCTGCTTAGCTTCCGAGATCAGACGAGATCGGGCGCATTCAGGGTGGTGTGGCCGTAGGCAGTACTCAGGCTCTCCCTCAACCTTCTTATACTTGTCACCGGCACCCTGGCCCCGCCTTTCCATCACTTTACTACACTCAGCTGTGCTTTTTCACAAGCAACGCCACACACTCGTCTCTCCTCTCTCCCCTCTCTCTCTCTCTCTCTCTCTCTTCCTCTGGCTGGCTCTCTCGCTCTCCTCAACCCCTGCCTCATGCTGCTTTGCTCCCTCTTTAACCTCTTCCTGCCTGCACCTTCTCAAACACATTCTCAGCCTGGCCTCCTGGCCTCCAAGGCTCCTCTCTGCCTTCCCCTGGCCTGACTTTAAGCCTAAAGCTGACAGGGCTCAACACCACAGGAGCAGCAGGGCGCAAGCTTTCTAGACAGCAGCAGAGCCCACCAGGAAGGCCAGGCCTTCGCTCGCCTGACAGCCAGACTTCTCCGGGCACCAGCTAGTGCTCCCGCCTATCTGCCCCGACGCAAAAAATAAAAAAAAAAAAAGACAGGGACCCTGGTTGCACCAGGGCCTACAAACGCCAGTCCCCTGCCTGCTCGGCCTCAGTCTTTTGGGTGGCGTAGTGGCCGCTCCCCCCTTCCCTGCGTGCACCACAAGGCCCTGCCGCTCGAGGCCCCACCTCTTGCCGCAGGTCTCGCGCTCTTGTTGGGTGGGGTGCAACTCATCCTGCGCGCAGGGGTGCCTTTCGCCGTCCACCCACTCACCATTGCCCGGGACCAGGCGGAGACTGCGGTCATGTCAAAGTCCTACGTTAGGTGGGTTCCCCTGACCTAGAGATGAGCCATAACACTGTGTGCAGCACCCAAGGGACAGGGTCCCTCTGAAAACGACTTAGAAACATAGAATGTGTCGGCAGATAAGAACCATTTGGCCCATCTAGTCTGCCCAATATATCTGAATCCTTTGAATAGTCCCTGGCCCTATCTTATATGAAGGATAGCCTTATGCCTATCCCATGCATGCTTAAACTCCTTCACTGTATTTGCAGCTACCACTTCTGCAGGAAGGTTATTCCATGCATCCACTACTCTCTCAGTAAAGTAATACTTCCTCATATTACTTTTAAACCTTTGCCCCTCTAGTTTAAAACGGTGTCCTCTTGTGGTAGTTTTTCTTCTTTTAAATATGCTCTCCTCCTTTACCGAGTTGATTCCCTTTATGTATTTAAAAGTTTCTATCATATCCCCTCTGTCTCTTCTTTCTTCCAAGCTATACATGTTAAGGTCCTTTAACCTTTCCTGGTAAGTTTTTTCCTGCAATCCATGTACTAGTTTAGTAGCTCTTCTCTGAACTCTCTCTAGAGTATCTATATCCTTCTGGAGATATGGCCTCCAGTACTGCGCACGACTGTCCCGTCCCACTACACACCTTGGCTCTATGAATGTTGCAATTAGGAGGGCAGCTGCCGAGCTCCACCCGTCCAGCGTACCTCTGCTACCTCACTTCCAGTAACAGAATGGGGTCCCGCCGTGCATGTTGCGCCCACCTCATGCGCGCACTTGTTAGCTCCTTCACTCTGGTACCATGTGACCAGGCCACGGATCTCCGTAACGTGGGTTGGGTTCCGCTTGCTACTGGAAGCCGACAGCTGGGGAGGGAGCCAGAACATTCACCCCCCCTGGCTACCGGAGGACCCCTCACCTATACCAGGTACTACGTCTTATGACTGCCTGCAGTGTACCTTGCTCTCTTCCTGGGTTACCCATAGCAACGGCTTTACTCCTCCTGCTTGACTTGCCCAGTAGACCTTTTTCTTGTGTAGCTTTGCTTCATAGCCCACATGTGCCTTACTTACTCACCCAAGTTCTTTTGAATAGGCCAGGAGGACAAACATGCGCCCCTTTAAATGACTTCAGACCAGGCTTAGAACACTTGACGCAACATTCCTGAGAAGTCTTGGGCATTGCAGTTCAACGTGAACAATGGTCACATCCTGACCCTAACTACCACTGCTTGGCTGCCCAGGCCTACCTCTACAAGGTAGTAGTCCATATTGGCGTCCTGCAAGTGCTGGCTGATCCCCCCCGAACCCAGGCCTCCCCTGTATTTAGATTGCCGGTGGGTAGGCTGGATCCAAAAAGCCCGGGAACGGCAGCGCACACATTAACTCTTTCCCTACCAGCCTGGAGCAGCCACTAACTCAAAGCGTACTCCTGTAGGCAACCTGCCTACACTCTGACCTCTGCAGGGCGCAGGTTTCATGGCCCGTCGGCTGCTCTGTCGCTTCTCGCTGGCTTCGGCAGTCCGCCTGCGTGCTTCTCGCGCGGTCCCCCAGCCTGGGGAACGCAGCGGAATGTGTTGGCGCGAAGAGACTGAAGAGCAGGAGTGATAGAGCCAAAGCGGCTCAGCAGAGAGCGCTAGCGAATGGCTGGGCCGCGCAGCCTGGGTGGGATGTAGGATAGGGCTAGCTAGGTGGGGGTGGCCTCTCGGCGTGGCTTAGTTGCCGTAGGGGACTGGATGCGTGGCAAGCGTTCCTGAGGGGAAGAGAGAGAGAAAGCGTCAATTTCAAAGGAGGGGGCGTAAAAGGGAAGCAGGCGAAGAAAAGTGGGAGCTGGACTGGTGATTTTGGAGGAGCTAGGTGTGCAGGAGGGCCTGCAGAGTGCTGAGGAAAAAAAAAGAATGTAAAAAAGGCAGAGAGGAGAGTGACCCCTGCTGGAGGAAAAAAGCAAAAGCCTACAGCACCTGGTATTCCCAGGCGGTCTCCCATCCAAGTACTAACCAGGCCCGACCCTGCTTAGCTTCCGAGATCAGACGAGATCGGGCGCATTCAGGGTGGTGTGGCCGTAGGCAGTACTCAGGCTCTCCCTCAACCTTCTTATACTTGTCACCGGCACCCTGGCCCCGCCTTTCCATCACTTTACTACACTCAGCTGTGCTTTTTCACAAGCAACGCCACACACTCGTCTCTCGTCTCTCCTCTCTCCCCTCTCTCTCTCTCTCTCTCTTCCTCTGGCTGGCTCTCTCGCTCTCCTCAACCCCTGCCTCATGCTGCTTTGCTCCCTCTTTAACCTCTTCCTGCCTGCACCTTCTCAAACACATTCTCAGCCTGGCCTCCTGGCCTCCAAGGCTCCTCTCTGCCTTCCCCTGGCCTGACTTTAAGCCTAAAGCTGACAGGGCTCAACACCACAGGAGCAGCAGGGCGCAAGCTTTCTAGACAGCAGCAGAGCCCACCAGGAAGGCCAGGCCTTCGCTCGCCTGACAGCCAGACTTCTCCGGGCACCAGCTAGTGCTCCCGCCTATCTGCCCCGACGCAAAAAATAAAAAAAAAAAAGACAGGGACCCTGGTTGCACCAGGGCCTACAAACGCCAGTCCCCTGCCTGCTCGGCCTCAGTCTTTTGGGTGGCGTAGTGGCCGCTCCCCCCTTCCCTGCGTGCACCACAAGGCCCTGCCGCTCGAGGCCCCACCTCTTGCCGCAGGTCTCGCGCTCTTGTTGGGTGGGGTGCAACTCATCCTGCGCGCAGGGGTGCCTTTCGCCGTCCACCCACTCACCATTGCCCGGGACCAGGCGGAGACTGCGGTCATGTCAAAGTCCTACGTTAGGTGGGTTCCCCTGACCTAGAGATGAGCCATAACACTGTGTGCAGCACCGAAGGGACAGGGTCCCTCTGAAAACGACTTAGAAACATAGAATGTGTCGGCAGATAAGAACCATTTGGCCCATCTAGTCTGCCCAATATATCTGAATCCTTTGAATAGTCCCTGGCCCTATCTTATATGAAGGATAGCCTTATGCCTATCCCATGCATGCTTAAACTCCTTCACTGTATTTGCAGCTACCACTTCTGCAGGAAGGTTATTCCATGCATCCACTACTCTCTCAGTAAAGTAATACTTCCTCATATTACTTTTAAACCTTTGCCCCTCTAGTTTAAAACGGTGTCCTCTTGTGGTAGTTTTTCTTCTTTTAAATATGCTCTCCTCCTTTACCGAGTTGATTCCCTTTATGTATTTAAAAGTTTCTATCATATCCCCTCTGTCTCTTCTTTCTTCCAAGCTATACATGTTAAGGTCCTTTAACCTTTCCTGGTAAGTTTTTTCCTGCAATCCATGTACTAGTTTAGTAGCTCTTCTCTGAACTCTCTCTAGAGTATCTATATCCTTCTGGAGATATGGCCTCCAGTACTGCGCACGACTGTCCCGTCCCACTACACACCTTGGCTCTATGAATGTTGCAATTAGGAGGGCAGCTGCCGAGCTCCACCCGTCCAGCGTACCTCTGCTACCTCACTTCCAGTAACAGAATGGGGTCCCGCCGTGCATGTTGCGCCCACCTCATGCGCGCACTTGTTAGCTCCTTCACTCTGGTACCATGTGACCAGGCCACGGATCTCCGTAACGTGGGTTGGGTTCCGCTTGCTACTGGAAGCCGACAGCTGGGGAGGGAGCCAGAACATTCACCCCCCCTGGCTACCGGAGGACCCCTCACCTATACCAGGTACTACGTCTTACGACTGCCTGCAGTGTACCTTGCTCTCTTCCTGGGTTACCCATAGCAACGGCTTTACTCCTCCTGCTTGACTTGCCCAGTAGACCTTTTTCTTGTGTAGCTTTGCTTCATAGCCCACATGTGCCTTACTTACTCACCCAAGTTCTTTTGAATAGGCCAGGAGGACAAACATGCGCCCCTTTAAATGACTTCAGACCAGGCTTAGAACACTTGACGCAACATTCCTGAGAAGTCTTGGGCATTGCAGTTCAACGTGAACAATGGTCACATCCTGACCCTAACTACCACTGCTTGGCTGCCCAGGCCTACCTCTACAAGGTAGTAGTCCATATTGGCGTCCTGCAAGTGCTGGCTGATCCCCCCCGAACCCAGGCCTCCCCTGTATTTAGATTGCCGGTGGGTAGGCTGGATCCAAAAAGCCCGGGAACGGCAGCGCACACATTAACTCTTTCCCTACCAGCCTGGAGCAGCCACTAACTCAAAGCGTACTCCTGTAGGCAACCTGCCTACACTCTGACCTCTGCAGGGCGCAGGTTTCATGGCCCGTCGGCTGCTCTGTCGCTTCTCGCTGGCTTCGGCAGTCCGCCTGCGTGCTTCTCGCGCGGTCCCCCAGCCTGGGGAACGCAGCGGAATGTGTTGGCGCAAAGAGACTGAAGAGCAGGAGTGATAGAGCCAAAGCGGCTCAGCAGAGAGCGCTAGCGAATGGCTGGGCCGCGCAGCCTGGGTGGGATGTAGGATAGGGCTAGCTAGGTGGGGGTGGCCTCTCGGCGTGGCTTAGTTGCCGTAGGGGACTGGATGCGTGGCAAGCATTCCTGAGGGGAAGAGAGAGAGAAAGCGTCAATTTCAAAGGAGGGGGCGTAAAAGGGAAGCAGGCGAAGAAAAGTGGGAGCTGGACTGGTGATTTTGGAGAAGCTAGGTGTGCAGGAGGGCCTGCAGAGTGCTGAGGAAAAAAAAAGAATGTAAAAAAGGCAGAGAGGAGAGTGACCCCTGCTGGAGGAAAAAAGCAAAAGCCTACAGCACCTGGTATTCCCAGGCGGTCTCCCATCCAAGTACTAACCAGGCCCGACCCTGCTTAGCTTCCAAGATCAGACGAGATCGGGCGCATTCAGGGTGGTGTGGCCGTAGGCAGTACTCAGGCTCTCCCTCAACCTTCTTATACTTGTCACCGGCACCCTGGCCCCGCCTTTCCATCACTTTACTACACTCAGCTGTGCTTTTTCACAAGCAACGCCACACACTCGTCTCTCCTCTCTCCCCTCTCTCTCTCTCTCTCTCTTCCTCTGGCTGGCTCTCTCGCTCTCCTCAACCCCTGCCTCATGCTGCTTTGCTCCCTCTTTAACCTCTTCCTGCCTGCACCTTCTCAAACACATTCTCAGCCTGGCCTCCAAGGCTCCTCTCTGCCTTCCCCTGGCCTGACTTTAAGCCTAAAGCTGACAGGGCTCAACACCACAGGAGCAGCAGGGCGCAAGCTTTCTAGACAGCAGCAGAGCCCACCAGGAAGGCCAGGCCTTCGCTCGCCTGACAGCCAGACTTCTCCGGGCACCAGCTAGTGCTCCCGCCTATCTGCCCCGACGCAAAAAATAAAAAATAAAAAAAGACAGGGACCCTGGTTGCACCAGGGCCTACAAACGCCAGTCCCCTGCCTGCTCGGCCTCAGTCTTTTGGGTGGCGTAGTGGCCGCTCCCCCCTTCCCTGCGTGCACCACAAGGCCCTGCCGCTCGAGGCCCCACCTCTTGCCGCAGGTCTCGCGCTCTTGTTGGGTGGGGTGCAACTCATCCTGCGCGCAGGGGTGCCTTTCGCCGTCCACCCACTCACCATTGCCCGGGACCAGGCGGAGACTGCGGTCATGTCAAAGTCCTACGTTAGGTGGGTTCCCCTGACCTAGAGATGAGCCATAACACTGTGTGCAGCACCCAAGGGACAGGGTCCCTCTGAAAACGACTTAGAAACATAGAATGTGTCGGCAGATAAGAACCATTTGGCCCATCTAGTCTGCCCAATATATCTGAATCCTTTGAATAGTCCCTGGCCCTATCTTATATGAAGGATAGCCTTATGCCTATCCCATGCATGCTTAAACTCCTTCACTGTATTTGCAGCTACCACTTCTGCAGGAAGGTTATTCCATGCATCCACTACTCTCTCAGTAAAGTAATACTTCCTCATATTACTTTTAAACCTTTGCCCCTCTAGTTTAAAACGGTGTCCTCTTGTGGTAGTTTTTCTTCTTTTAAATATGCTCTCCTCCTTTACCGAGTTGATTCCCTTTATGTATTTAAAAGTTTCTATCATATCCCCTCTGTCTCTTCTTTCTTCCAAGCTATACATGTTAAGGTCCTTTAACCTTTCCTGGTAAGTTTTTTCCTGCAATCCATGTACTAGTTTAGTAGCTCTTCTCTGAACTCTCTCTAGAGTATCTATATCCTTCTGGAGATATGGCCTCCAGTACTGCGCACGACTGTCCCGTCCCACTACACACCTTGGCTCTATGAATGTTGCAATTAGGAGGGCAGCTGCCGAGCTCCACCCGTCCAGCGTACCTCTGCTACCTCACTTCCAGTAACAGAATGGGGTCCCGCCGTGCATGTTGCGCCCACCTCATGCGCGCACTTGTTAGCTCCTTCACTCTGGTACCATGTGACCAGGCCACGGATCTCCGTAACGTGGGTTGGGTTCCGCTTGCTACTGGAAGCCGACAGCTGGGGAGGGAGCCAGAACATTCACCCCCCCTGGCTACCGGAGGACCCCTCACCTATACCAGGTACTACGTCTTACGACTGCCTGCAGTGTACCTTGCTCTCTTCCTGGGTTACCCATAGCAACGGCTTTACTCCTCCTGCTTGACTTGCCCAGTAGACCTTTTTCTTGTGTAGCTTTGCTTCATAGCCCACATGTGCCTTACTTACTCACCCAAGTTCTTTTGAATAGGCCAGGAGGACAAACATGCGCCCCTTTAAATGACTTCAGACCAGGCTTAGAACACTTGACGCAACATTCCTGAGAAGTCTTGGGCATTGCAGTTCAACGTGAACAATGGTCACATCCTGACCCTAACTACCACTGCTTGGCTGCCCAGGCCTACCTCTACAAGGTAGTAGTCCATATTGGCGTCCTGCAAGTGCTGGCTGATCCCCCCCGAACCCAGGCCTCCCCTGTATTTAGATTGCCGGTGGGTAGGCTGGATCCAAAAAGCCCGGGAACGGCAGCGCACACATTAACTCTTTCCCTACCAGCCTGGAGCAGCCACTAACTCAAAGCGTACTCCTGTAGGCAACCTGCCTACACTCTGACCTCTGCAGGGCGCAGGTTTCATGGCCCGTCGGCTGCTCTGTCGCTTCTCGCTGGCTTCGGCAGTCCGCCTGCGTGCTTCTCGCGCGGTCCCCCAGCCTGGGGAACGCAGCGGAATGTGTTGGCGCGAAGAGACTGAAGAGCAGGAGTGATAGAGCCAAAGCGGCTCAGCAGAGAGCGCTAGCGAATGGCTGGGCCGCGCAGCCTGGGTGGGATGTAGGATAGGGCTAGCTAGGTGGGGGTGGCCTCTCGGCGTGGCTTAGTTGCCGTAGGGGACTGGATGCGTGGCAAGCGTTCCTGAGGGGAAGAGAGAGAGAAAGCGTCAATTTCAAAGGAGGGGGCGTAAAAGGGAAGCAGGCGAAGAAAAGTGGGAGCTGGACTGGTGATTTTGGAGGAGCTAGGTGTGCAGGAGGGCCTGCAGAGTGCTGAGGAAAAAAAAAGAATGTAAAAAAGGCAGAGAGGAGAGTGACCCCTGCTGGAGGAAAAAAGCAAAAGCCTACAGCACCTGGTATTCCCAGGCGGTCTCCCATCCAAGTACTAACCAGGCCCGACCCTGCTTAGCTTCCGAGATCAGACGAGATCGGGCGCATTCAGGGTGGTGTGGCCGTAGGCAGTACTCAGGCTCTCCCTCAACCTTCTTATACTTGTCACCGACACCCTGGCCCCGCCTTTCCATCACTTTACTACACTCAGCTGTGCTTTTTCACAAGCAACGCCACACACTCGTCTCTCCTCTCTCCCCTCTCTCTCTCTCTCTCTCTTCCTCTGGCTGGCTCTCTCGCTCTCCTCAACCCCTGCCTCATGCTGCTTTGCTCCCTCTTTAACCTCTTCCTGCCTGCACCTTCTCAAACACATTCTCAGCCTGGCCTCCAAGGCTCCTCTCTGCCTTCCCCTGGCCTGACTTTAAGCCTAAAGCTGACAGGGCTCAACACCACAGGAGCAGCAGGGCGCAAGCTTTCTAGACAGCAGCAGAGCCCACCAGGAAGGCCAGGCCTTCGCTCGCCTGACAGCCAGACTTCTCCGGGCACCAGCTAGTGCTCCCGCCTATCTGCCCCGACGCAAAAAATAAAAAAAAAAAAAGACAGGGACCCTGGTTGCACCAGGGCCTACAAACGCCAGTCCCCTGCCTGCTCGGCCTCAGTCTTTTGGGTGGCGTAGTGGCCGCTCCCCCCTTCCCTGCGTGCACCACAAGGCCCTGCCGCTCGAGGCCCCACCTCTTGCCGCAGGTCTCGCGCTCTTGTTGGGTGGGGTGCAACTCATCCTGCGCGCAGGGGTGCCTTTCGCCGTCCACCCACTCACCATTGCCCGGGACCAGGCGGAGACTGCGGTCATGTCAAAGTCCTACGTTAGGTGGGTTCCCCTGACCTAGAGATGAGCCATAACACTGTGTGCAGCACCCAAGGGACAGGGTCCCTCTGAAAACGACTTAGAAACATAGAATGTGTCGGCAGATAAGAACCATTTGGCCCATCTAGTCTGCCCAATATATCTGAATCCTTTGAATAGTCCCTGGCCCTATCTTATATGAAGGATAGCCTTATGCCTATCCCATGCATGCTTAAACTCCTTCACTGTATTTGCAGCTACCACTTCTGCAGGAAGGTTATTCCATGCATCCACTACTCTCTCAGTAAAGTAATACTTCCTCATATTACTTTTAAACCTTTGCCCCTCTAGTTTAAAACGGTGTCCTCTTGTGGTAGTTTTTCTTCTTTTAAATATGCTCTCCTCCTTTACCGAGTTGATTCCCTTTATGTATTTAAAAGTTTCTATCATATCCCCTCTGTCTCTTCTTTCTTCCAAGCTATACATGTTAAGGTCCTTTAACCTTTCCTGGTAAGTTTTTTCCTGCAATCCATGTACTAGTTTAGTAGCTCTTCTCTGAACTCTCTCTAGAGTATCTATATCCTTCTGGAGATATGGCCTCCAGTACTGCGCACGACTGTCCCGTCCCACTACACACCTTGGCTCTATGAATGTTGCAATTAGGAGGGCAGCTGCCGAGCTCCACCCGTCCAGCGTACCTCTGCTACCTCACTTCCAGTAACAGAATGGGGTCCCGCCGTGCATGTTGCGCCCACCTCATGCGCGCACTTGTTAGCTCCTTCACTCTGGTACCATGTGACCAGGCCACGGATCTCCGTAACGTGGGTTGGGTTCCGCTTGCTACTGGAAGCCGACAGCTGGGGAGGGAGCCAGAACATTCACCCCCCCTGGCTACCGGAGGACCCCTCACCTATACCAGGTACTACGTCTTACGACTGCCTGCAGTGTACCTTGCTCTCTTCCTGGGTTACCCATAGCAACGGCTTTACTCCTCCTGCTTGACTTGCCCAGTAGACCTTTTTCTTGTGTAGCTTTGCTTCATAGCCCACATGTGCCTTACTTACTCACCCAAGTTCTTTTGAATAGGCCAGGAGGACAAACATGCGCCCCTTTAAATGACTTCAGACCAGGCTTAGAACACTTGACGCAACATTCCTGAGAAGTCTTGGGCATTGCAGTTCAACGTGAACAATGGTCACATCCTGACCCTAACTACCACTGCTTGGCTGCCCAGGCCTACCTCTACAAGGTAGTAGTCCATATTGGCGTCCTGCAAGTGCTGGCTGATCCCCCCCGAACCCAGGCCTCCCCTGTATTTAGATTGCCGGTGGGTAGGCTGGATCCAAAAAGCCCGGGAACGGCAGCGCACACATTAACTCTTTCCCTACCAGCCTGGAGCAGCCACTAACTCAAAGCGTACTCCTGTAGGCAACCTGCCTACACTCTGACCTCTGCAGGGCGCAGGTTTCATGGCCCGTCGGCTGCTCTGTCGCTTCTCGCTGGCTTCGGCAGTCCGCCTGCGTGCTTCTCGCGCGGTCCCCCAGCCTGGGGAACGCAGCGGAATGTGTTGGCGCGAAGAGACTGAAGAGCAGGAGTGATAGAGCCAAAGCGGCTCAGCAGAGAGCGCTAGCGAATGGCTGGGCCGCGCAGCCTGGGTGGGATGTAGGATAGGGCTAGCTAGGTGGGGGTGGCCTCTCGGCGTGGCTTAGTTGCCGTAGGGGACTGGATGCGTGGCAAGCGTTCCTGAGGGGAAGAGAGAGAGAAAGCGTCAATTTCAAAGGAGGGGGCGTAAAAGGGAAGCAGGCGAAGAAAAGTGGGAGCTGGACTGGTGATTTTGGAGGAGCTAGGTGTGCAGGAGGGCCTGCAGAGTGCTGAGGAAAAAAAAAGAATGTAAAAAAGGCAGAGAGGAGAGTGACCCCTGCTGGAGGAAAAAAGCAAAAGCCTACAGCACCTGGTATTCCCAGGCGGTCTCCCATCCAAGTACTAACCAGGCCCGACCCTGCTTAGCTTCCGAGATCAGACGAGATCGGGCGCATTCAGGGTGGTGTGGCCGTAGGCAGTACTCAGGCTCTCCCTCAACCTTCTTATACTTGTCACCGGCACCCTGGCCCCGCCTTTCCATCACTTTACTACACTCAGCTGTGCTTTTTCACAAGCAACGCCACACACTCGTCTCTCCTCTCTCCCCTCTCTCTCTCTCTCTCTCTTCCTCTGGCTGGCTCTCTCGCTCTCCTCAACCCCTGCCTCATGCTGCTTTGCTCCCTCTTTAACCTCTTCCTGCCTGCACCTTCTCAAACACATTCTCAGCCTGGCCTCCAAGGCTCCTCTCTGCCTTCCCCTGGCCTGACTTTAAGCCTAAAGCTGACAGGGCTCAACACCACAGGAGCAGCAGGGCGCAAGCTTTCTAGACAGCAGCAGAGCCCACCAGGAAGGCCAGGCCTTCGCTCGCCTGACAGCCAGACTTCTCCGGGCACCAGCTAGTGCTCCCGCCTATCTGCCCCGACGCAAAAAATAAAAAAAAAAAAAGACAGGGACCCTGGTTGCACCAGGGCCTACAAACGCCAGTCCCCTGCCTGCTCGGCCTCAGTCTTTTGGGTGGCGTAGTGGCCGCTCCCCCCTTCCCTGCGTGCACCACAAGGCCCTGCCGCTCGAGGCCCCACCTCTTGCCGCAGGTCTCGCGCTCTTGTTGGGTGGGGTGCAACTCATCCTGCGCGCAGGGGTGCCTTTCGCCGTCCACCCACTCACCATTGCCCGGGACCAGGCGGAGACTGCGGTCATGTCAAAGTCCTACGTTAGGTGGGTTCCCCTGACCTAGAGATGAGCCATAACACTGTGTGCAGCACCCAAGGGACAGGGTCCCTCTGAAAACGACTTAGAAACATAGAATGTGTCGGCAGATAAGAACCATTTGGCCCATCTAGTCTGCCCAATATATCTGAATCCTTTGAATAGTCCCTGGCCCTATCTTATATGAAGGATAGCCTTATGCCTATCCCATGCATGCTTAAACTCCTTCACTGTATTTGCAGCTACCACTTCTGCAGGAAGGTTATTCCATGCATCCACTACTCTCTCAGTAAAGTAATACTTCCTCATATTACTTTTAAACCTTTGCCCCTCTAGTTTAAAACGGTGTCCTCTTGTGGTAGTTTTTCTTCTTTTAAATATGCTCTCCTCCTTTACCGAGTTGATTCCCTTTATGTATTTAAAAGTTTCTATCATATCCCCTCTGTCTCTTCTTTCTTCCAAGCTATACATGTTAAGGTCCTTTAACCTTTCCTGGTAAGTTTTTTCCTGCAATCCATGTACTAGTTTAGTAGCTCTTCTCTGAACTCTCTCTAGAGTATCTATATCCTTCTGGAGATATGGCCTCCAGTACTGCGCACGACTGTCCCGTCCCACTACACACCTTGGCTCTATGAATGTTGCAATTAGGAGGGCAGCTGCCGAGCTCCACCCGTCCAGCGTACCTCTGCTACCTCACTTCCAGTAACAGAATGGGGTCCCGCCGTGCATGTTGCGCCCACCTCATGCGCGCACTTGTTAGCTCCTTCACTCTGGTACCATGTGACCAGGCCACGGATCTCCGTAACGTGGGTTGGGTTCCGCTTGCTACTGGAAGCCGACAGCTGGGGAGGGAGCCAGAACATTCACCCCCCCTGGCTACCGGAGGACCCCTCACCTATACCAGGTACTACGTCTTACGACTGCCTGCAGTGTACCTTGCTCTCTTCCTGGGTTACCCATAGCAACGGCTTTACTCCTCCTGCTTGACTTGCCCAGTAGACCTTTTTCTTGTGTAGCTTTGCTTCATAGCCCACATGTGCCTTACTTACTCACCCAAGTTCTTTTGAATAGGCCAGGAGGACAAACATGCGCCCCTTTAAATGACTTCAGACCAGGCTTAGAACACTTGACGCAACATTCCTGAGAAGTCTTGGGCATTGCAGTTCAACGTGAACAATGGTCACATCCTGACCCTAACTACCACTGCTTGGCTGCCCAGGCCTACCTCTACAAGGTAGTAGTCCATATTGGCGTCCTGCAAGTGCTGGCTGATCCCCCCCGAACCCAGGCCTCCCCTGTATTTAGATTGCCGGTGGGTAGGCTGGATCCAAAAAGCCCGGGAACGGCAGCGCACACATTAACTCTTTCCCTACCAGCCTGGAGCAGCCACTAACTCAAAGCGTACTCCTGTAGGCAACCTGCCTACACTCTGACCTCTGCAGGGCGCAGGTTTCATGGCCCGTCGGCTGCTCTGTCGCTTCTCGCTGGCTTCGGCAGTCCGCCTGCGTGCTTCTCGCGCGGTCCCCCAGCCTGGGGAACGCAGCGGAATGTGTTGGCGCGAAGAGACTGAAGAGCAGGAGTGATAGAGCCAAAGCGGCTCAGCAGAGAGCGCTAGCGAATGGCTGGGCCGCGCAGCCTGGGTGGGATGTAGGATAGGGCTAGCTAGGTGGGGGTGGCCTCTCGGCGTGGCTTAGTTGCCGTAGGGGACTGGATGCGTGGCAAGCGTTCCTGAGGGGAAGAGAGAGAGAAAGCGTCAATTTCAAAGGAGGGGGCGTAAAAGGGAAGCAGGCGAAGAAAAGTGGGAGCTGGACTGGTGATTTTGGAGGAGCTAGGTGTGCAGGAGGGCCTGCAGAGTGCTGAGGAAAAAAAAAGAATGTAAAAAAGGCAGAGAGGAGAGTGACCCCTGCTGGAGGAAAAAAGCAAAAGCCTACAGCACCTGGTATTCCCAGGCGGTCTCCCATCCAAGTACTAACCAGGCCCGACCCTGCTTAGCTTCCGAGATCAGACAAGATCGGGCGCATTCAGGGTGGTGTGGCCGTAGGCAGTACTCAGGCTCTCCCTCAACCTTCTTATACTTGTCACCGGCACCCTGGCCCCGCCTTTCCATCACTTTACTACACTCAGCTGTGCTTTTTCACAAGCAACGCCACACACTCGTCTCTCCTCTCTCCCCTCTCTCTCTCTCTCTCTCTTCCTCTGGCTGGCTCTCTCGCTCTCCTCAACCCCTGCCTCATGCTGCTTTGCTCCCTCTTTAACCTCTTCCTGCCTGCACCTTCTCAAACACATTCTCAGCCTGGCCTCCAAGGCTCCTCTCTGCCTTCCCCTGGCCTGACTTTAAGCCTAAAGCTGACAGGGCTCAACACCACAGGAGCAGCAGGGCGCAAGCTTTCTAGACAGCAGCAGAGCCCACCAGGAAGGCCGGGCCTTCGCTCGCCTGACAGCCAGACTTCTCCGGGCACCAGCTAGTGCTCCCGCCTATCTGCCCCGACGCAAAAAATAAAAAATAAAAAAAGACAGGGACCCTGGTTGCACCAGGGCCTACAAACGCCAGTCCCCTGCCTGCTCGGCCTCAGTCTTTTGGGTGGCGTAGTGGCCGCTCCCCCCTTCCCTGCGTGCACCACAAGGCCCTGCCGCTCGAGGCCCCACCTCTTGCCGCAGGTCTCGCGCTCTTGTTGGGTGGGGTGCAACTCATCCTGCGCGCAGGGGTGCCTTTCGCCGTCCACCCACTCACCATTGCCCGGGACCAGGCGGAGACTGCGGTCATGTCAAAGTCCTACGTTAGGTGGGTTCCCCTGACCTAGAGATGAGCCATAACACTGTGTGCAGCACCCAAGGGACAGGGTCCCTCTGAAAACGACTTAGAAACATAGAATGTGTCGGCAGATAAGAACCATTTGGCCCATCTAGTCTGCCCAATATATCTGAATCCTTTGAATAGTCCCTGGCCCTATCTTATATGAAGGATAGCCTTATGCCTATCCCATGCATGCTTAAACTCCTTCACTGTATTTGCAGCTACCACTTCTGCAGGAAGGTTATTCCATGCATCCACTACTCTCTCAGTAAAGTAATACTTCCTCATATTACTTTTAAACCTTTGCCCCTCTAGTTTAAAACGGTGTCCTCTTGTGGTAGTTTTTCTTCTTTTAAATATGCTCTCCTCCTTTACCGAGTTGATTCCCTTTATGTATTTAAAAGTTTCTATCATATCCCCTCTGTCTCTTCTTTCTTCCAAGCTATACATGTTAAGGTCCTTTAACCTTTCCTGGTAAGTTTTTTCCTGCAATCCATGTACTAGTTTAGTAGCTCTTCTCTGAACTCTCTCTAGAGTATCTATATCCTTCTGGAGATATGGCCTCCAGTACTGCGCACGACTGTCCCGTCCCACTACACACCTTGGCTCTATGAATGTTGCAATTAGGAGGGCAGCTGCCGAGCTCCACCCGTCCAGCGTACCTCTGCTACCTCACTTCCAGTAACAGAATGGGGTCCCGCCGTGCATGTTGCGCCCACCTCATGCGCGCACTTGTTAGCTCCTTCACTCTGGTACCATGTGACCAGGCCACGGATCTCCGTAACGTGGGTTGGGTTCCGCTTGCTACTGGAAGCCGACAGCTGGGGAGGGAGCCAGAACATTCACCCCCCCTGGCTACCGGAGGACCCCTCACCTATACCAGGTACTACGTCTTACGACTGCCTGCAGTGTACCTTGCTCTCTTCCTGGGTTACCCATAGCAACGGCTTTACTCCTCCTGCTTGACTTGCCCAGTAGACCTTTTTCTTGTGTAGCTTTGCTTCATAGCCCACATGTGCCTTACTTACTCACCCAAGTTCTTTTGAATAGGCCAGGAGGACAAACATGCGCCCCTTTAAATGACTTCAGACCAGGCTTAGAACACTTGACGCAACATTCCTGAGAAGTCTTGGGCATTGCAGTTCAACGTGAACAATGGTCACATCCTGACCCTAACTACCACTGCTTGGCTGCCCAGGCCTACCTCTACAAGGTAGTAGTCCATATTGGCGTCCTGCAAGTGCTGGCTGATCCCCCCCGAACCCAGGCCTCCCCTGTATTTAGATTGCCGGTGGGTAGGCTGGATCCAAAAAGCCCGGGAACGGCAGCGCACACATTAACTCTTTCCCTACCAGCCTGGAGCAGCCACTAACTCAAAGCGTACTCCTGTAGGCAACCTGCCTACACTCTGACCTCTGCAGGGCGCAGGTTTCATGGCCCGTCGGCTGCTCTGTCGCTTCTCGCTGGCTTCGGCAGTCCGCCTGCGTGCTTCTCGCGCGGTCCCCCAGCCTGGGGAACGCAGCGGAATGTGTTGGCGCGAAGAGACTGAAGAGCAGGAGTGATAGAGCCAAAGCGGCTCAGCAGAGAGCGCTAGCGAATGGCTGGGCCGCGCAGCCTGGGTGGGATGTAGGATAGGGCTAGCTAGGTGGGGGTGGCCTCTCGGCGTGGCTTAGTTGCCGTAGGGGACTGGATGCGTGGCAAGCGTTCCTGAGGGGAAGAGAGAGAGAAAGCGTCAATTTCAAAGGAGGGGGCGTAAAAGGGAAGCAGGCGAAGAAAAGTGGGAGCTGGACTGGTGATTTTGGAGGAGCTAGGTGTGCAGGAGGGCCTGCAGAGTGCTGAGGAAAAAAAAAGAATGTAAAAAAGGCAGAGAGGAGAGTGACCCCTGCTGGAGGAAAAAAGCAAAAGCCTACAGCACCTGGTATTCCCAGGCGGTCTCCCATCCAAGTACTAACCAGGCCCGACCCTGCTTAGCTTCCGAGATCAGACAAGATCGGGCGCATTCAGGGTGGTGTGGCCGTAGGCAGTACTCAGGCTCTCCCTCAACCTTCTTATACTTGTCACCGGCACCCTGGCCCCGCCTTTCCATCACTTTACTACACTCAGCTGTGCTTTTTCACAAGCAACGCCACACACTCGTCTCTCCTCTCTCCCCTCTCTCTCTCTCTCTCTCTTCCTCTGGCTGGCTCTCTCGCTCTCCTCAACCCCTGCCTCATGCTGCTTTGCTCCCTCTTTAACCTCTTCCTGCCTGCACCTTCTCAAACACATTCTCAGCCTGGCCTCCAAGGCTCCTCTCTGCCTTCCCCTGGCCTGACTTTAAGCCTAAAGCTGACAGGGCTCAACACCACAGGAGCAGCAGGGCGCAAGCTTTCTAGACAGCAGCAGAGCCCACCAGGAAGGCCGGGCCTTCGCTCGCCTGACAGCCAGACTTCTCCGGGCACCAGCTAGTGCTCCCGCCTATCTGCCCCGACGCAAAAAATAAAAAATAAAAAAAGACAGGGACCCTGGTTGCACCAGGGCCTACAAACGCCAGTCCCCTGCCTGCTCGGCCTCAGTCTTTTGGGTGGCGTAGTGGCCGCTCCCCCCTTCCCTGCGTGCACCACAAGGCCCTGCCGCTCGAGGCCCCACCTCTTGCCGCAGGTCTCGCGCTCTTGTTGGGTGGGGTGCAACTCATCCTGCGCGCAGGGGTGCCTTTCGCCGTCCACCCACTCACCATTGCCCGGGACCAGGCGGAGACTGCGGTCATGTCAAAGTCCTACGTTAGGTGGGTTCCCCTGACCTAGAGATGAGCCATAACACTGTGTGCAGCACCCAAGGGACAGGGTCCCTCTGAAAACGACTTAGAAACATAGAATGTGTCGGCAGATAAGAACCATTTGGCCCATCTAGTCTGCCCAATATATCTGAATCCTTTGAATAGTCCCTGGCCCTATCTTATATGAAGGATAGCCTTATGCCTATCCCATGCATGCTTAAACTCCTTCACTGTATTTGCAGCTACCACTTCTGCAGGAAGGTTATTCCATGCATCCACTACTCTCTCAGTAAAGTAATACTTCCTCATATTACTTTTAAACCTTTGCCCCTCTAGTTTAAAACGGTGTCCTCTTGTGGTAGTTTTTCTTCTTTTAAATATGCTCTCCTCCTTTACCGAGTTGATTCCCTTTATGTATTTAAAAGTTTCTATCATATCCCCTCTGTCTCTTCTTTCTTCCAAGCTATACATGTTAAGGTCCTTTAACCTTTCCTGGTAAGTTTTTTCCTGCAATCCATGTACTAGTTTAGTAGCTCTTCTCTGAACTCTCTCTAGAGTATCTATATCCTTCTGGAGATATGGCCTCCAGTACTGCGCACGACTGTCCCGTCCCACTACACACCTTGGCTCTATGAATGTTGCAATTAGGAGGGCAGCTGCCGAGCTCCACCCGTCCAGCGTACCTCTGCTACCTCACTTCCAGTAACAGAATGGGGTCCCGCCGTGCATGTTGCGCCCACCTCATGCGCGCACTTGTTAGCTCCTTCACTCTGGTACCATGTGACCAGGCCACGGATCTCCGTAACGTGGGTTGGGTTCCGCTTGCTACTGGAAGCCGACAGCTGGGGAGGGAGCCAGAACATTCACCCCCCCTGGCTACCGGAGGACCCCTCACCTATACCAGGTACTACGTCTTACGACTGCCTGCAGTGTACCTTGCTCTCTTCCTGGGTTACCCATAGCAACGGCTTTACTCCTCCTGCTTGACTTGCCCAGTAGACCTTTTTCTTGTGTAGCTTTGCTTCATAGCCCACATGTGCCTTACTTACTCACCCAAGTTCTTTTGAATAGGCCAGGAGGACAAACATGCGCCCCTTTAAATGACTTCAGACCAGGCTTAGAACACTTGACGCAACATTCCTGAGAAGTCTTGGGCATTGCAGTTCAACGTGAACAATGGTCACATCCTGACCCTAACTACCACTGCTTGGCTGCCCAGGCCTACCTCTACAAGGTAGTAGTCCATATTGGCGTCCTGCAAGTGCTGGCTGATCCCCCCCGAACCCAGGCCTCCCCTGTATTTAGATTGCCGGTGGGTAGGCTGGATCCAAAAAGCCCGGGAACGGCAGCGCACACATTAACTCTTTCCCTACCAGCCTGGAGCAGCCACTAACTCAAAGCGTACTCCTGTAGGCAACCTGCCTACACTCTGACCTCTGCAGGGCGCAGGTTTCATGGCCCGTCGGCTGCTCTGTCGCTTCTCGCTGGCTTCGGCAGTCCGCCTGCGTGCTTCTCGCGCGGTCCCCCAGCCTGGGGAACGCAGCGGAATGTGTTGGCGCGAAGAGACTGAAGAGCAGGAGTGATAGAGCCAAAGCGGCTCAGCAGAGAGCGCTAGCGAATGGCTGGGCCGCGCAGCCTGGGTGGGATGTAGGATAGGGCTAGCTAGGTGGGGGTGGCCTCTCGGCGTGGCTTAGTTGCCGTAGGGGACTGGATGCGTGGCAAGCGTTCCTGAGGGGAAGAGAGAGAGAAAGCGTCAATTTCAAAGGAGGGGGCGTAAAAGGGAAGCAGGCGAAGAAAAGTGGGAGCTGGACTGGTGATTTTGGAGGAGCTAGGTGTGCAGGAGGGCCTGCAGAGTGCTGAGGAAAAAAAAAGAATGTAAAAAAGGCAGAGAGGAGAGTGACCCCTGCTGGAGGAAAAAAGCAAAAGCCTACAGCACCTGGTATTCCCAGGCGGTCTCCCATCCAAGTACTAACCAGGCCCGACCCTGCTTAGCTTCCGAGATCAGACGAGATCGGGCGCATTCAGGGTGGTGTGGCCGTAGGCAGTACTCGGGCTCTCCCTCAACCTTCTTATACTTGTCACCGGCACCCTGGCCCCGCCTTTCCATCACTTTACTACACTCAGCTGTGCTTTTTCACAAGCAACGCCACACACTCGTCTCTCCTCTCTCCCCTCTCTCTCTCTCTCTCTCTTCCTCTGGCTGGCTCTCTCGCTCTCCTCAACCCCTGCCTCATGCTGCTTTGCTCCCTCTTTAACCTCTTCCTGCCTGCACCTTCTCAAACACATTCTCAGCCTGGCCTCCAAGGCTCCTCTCTGCCTTCCCCTGGCCTGACTTTAAGCCTAAAGCTGACAGGGCTCAACACCACAGGAGCAGCAGGGCGCAAGCTTTCTAGACAGCAGCAGAGCCCACCAGGAAGGCCAGGCCTTCGCTCGCCTGACAGCCAGACTTCTCCGGGCACCAGCTAGTGCTCCCGCCTATCTGCCCCGACGCAAAAAATAAAAAAAAAAAAAGACAGGGACCCTGGTTGCACCAGGGCCTACAAACGCCAGTCCCCTGCCTGCTCGGCCTCAGTCTTTTGGGTGGCGTAGTGGCCGCTCCCCCCTTCCCTGCGTGCACCACAAGGCCCTGCCGCTCGAGGCCCCACCTCTTGCCGCAGGTCTCGCGCTCTTGTTGGGTGGGGTGCAACTCATCCTGCGCGCAGGGGTGCCTTTCGCCGTCCACCCACTCACCATTGCCCGGGACCAGGCGGAGACTGCGGTCATGTCAAAGTCCTACGTTAGGTGGGTTCCCCTGACCTAGAGATGAGCCATAACACTGTGTGCAGCACCCAAGGGACAGGGTCCCTCTGAAAACGACTTAGAAACATAGAATGTGTCGGCAGATAAGAACCATTTGGCCCATCTAGTCTGCCCAATATATCTGAATCCTTTGAATAGTCCCTGGCCCTATCTTATATGAAGGATAGCCTTATGCCTATCCCATGCATGCTTAAACTCCTTCACTGTATTTGCAGCTACCACTTCTGCAGGAAGGTTATTCCATGCATCCACTACTCTCTCAGTAAAGTAATACTTCCTCATATTACTTTTAAACCTTTGCCCCTCTAGTTTAAAACGGTGTCCTCTTGTGGTAGTTTTTCTTCTTTTAAATATGCTCTCCTCCTTTACCGAGTTGATTCCCTTTATGTATTTAAAAGTTTCTATCATATCCCCTCTGTCTCTTCTTTCTTCCAAGCTATACATGTTAAGGTCCTTTAACCTTTCCTGGTAAGTTTTTTCCTGCAATCCATGTACTAGTTTAGTAGCTCTTCTCTGAACTCTCTCTAGAGTATCTATATCCTTCTGGAGATATGGCCTCCAGTACTGCGCACGACTGTCCCGTCCCACTACACACCTTGGCTCTATGAATGTTGCAATTAGGAGGGCAGCTGCCGAGCTCCACCCGTCCAGCGTACCTCTGCTACCTCACTTCCAGTAACAGAATGGGGTCCCGCCGTGCATGTTGCGCCCACCTCATGCGCGCACTTGTTAGCTCCTTCACTCTGGTACCATGTGACCAGGCCACGGATCTCCGTAACGTGGGTTGGGTTCCGCTTGCTACTGGAAGCCGACAGCTGGGGAGGGAGCCAGAACATTCACCCCCCCTGGCTACCGGAGGACCCCTCACCTATACCAGGTACTACGTCTTACGACTGCCTGCAGTGTACCTTGCTCTCTTCCTGGGTTACCCATAGCAACGGCTTTACTCCTCCTGCTTGACTTGCCCAGTAGACCTTTTTCTTGTGTAGCTTTGCTTCATAGCCCACATGTGCCTTACTTACTCACCCAAGTTCTTTTGAATAGGCCAGGAGGACAAACATGCGCCCCTTTAAATGACTTCAGACCAGGCTTAGAACACTTGACGCAACATTCCTGAGAAGTCTTGGGCATTGCAGTTCAACGTGAACAATGGTCACATCCTGACCCTAACTACCACTGCTTGGCTGCCCAGGCCTACCTCTACAAGGTAGTAGTCCATATTGGCGTCCTGCAAGTGCTGGCTGATCCCCCCCGAACCCAGGCCTCCCCTGTATTTAGATTGCCGGTGGGTAGGCTGGATCCAAAAAGCCCGGGAACGGCAGCGCACACATTAACTCTTTCCCTACCAGCCTGGAGCAGCCACTAACTCAAAGCGTACTCCTGTAGGCAACCTGCCTACACTCTGACCTCTGCAGGGCGCAGGTTTCATGGCCCGTCGGCTGCTCTGTCGCTTCTCGCTGGCTTCGGCAGTCCGCCTGCGTGCTTCTCGCGCGGTCCCCCAGCCTGGGGAACGCAGCGGAATGTGTTGGCGCGAAGAGACTGAAGAGCAGGAGTGATAGAGCCAAAGCGGCTCAGCAGAGAGCGCTAGCGAATGGCTGGGCCGCGCAGCCTGGGTGGGATGTAGGATAGGGCTAGCTAGGTGGGGGTGGCCTCTCGGCGTGGCTTAGTTGCCGTAGGGGACTGGATGCGTGGCAAGCGTTCCTGAGGGGAAGAGAGAGAGAAAGCGTCAATTTCAAAGGAGGGGGCGTAAAAGGGAAGCAGGCGAAGAAAAGTGGGAGCTGGACTGGTGATTTTGGAGGAGCTAGGTGTGCAGGAGGGCCTGCAGAGTGCTGAGGAAAAAAAAAGAATGTAAAAAAGGCAGAGAGGAGAGTGACCCCTGCTGGAGGAAAAAAGCAAAAGCCTACAGCACCTGGTATTCCCAGGCGGTCTCCCATCCAAGTACTAACCAGGCCCGACCCTGCTTAGCTTCCGAGATCAGACGAGATCGGGCGCATTCAGGGTGGTGTGGCCGTAGGCAGTACTCGGGCTCTCCCTCAACCTTCTTATACTTGTCACCGGCACCCTGGCCCCGCCTTTCCATCACTTTACTACACTCAGCTGTGCTTTTTCACAAGCAACGCCACACACTCGTCTCTCCTCTCTCCCCTCTCTCTCTCTCTCTCTCTTCCTCTGGCTGGCTCTCTCGCTCTCCTCAACCCCTGCCTCATGCTGCTTTGCTCCCTCTTTAACCTCTTCCTGCCTGCACCTTCTCAAACACATTCTCAGCCTGGCCTCCAAGGCTCCTCTCTGCCTTCCCCTGGCCTGACTTTAAGCCTAAAGCTGACAGGGCTCAACACCACAGGAGCAGCAGGGCGCAAGCTTTCTAGACAGCAGCAGAGCCCACCAGGAAGGCCAGGCCTTCGCTCGCCTGACAGCCAGACTTCTCCGGGCACCAGCTAGTGCTCCCGCCTATCTGCCCCGACGCAAAAAATAAAAAAAAAAAAAGACAGGGACCCTGGTTGCACCAGGGCCTACAAACGCCAGTCCCCTGCCTGCTCGGCCTCAGTCTTTTGGGTGGCGTAGTGGCCGCTCCCCCCTTCCCTGCGTGCACCACAAGGCCCTGCCGCTCGAGGCCCCACCTCTTGCCGCAGGTCTCGCGCTCTTGTTGGGTGGGGTGCAACTCATCCTGCGCGCAGGGGTGCCTTTCGCCGTCCACCCACTCACCATTGCCCGGGACCAGGCGGAGACTGCGGTCATGTCAAAGTCCTACGTTAGGTGGGTTCCCCTGACCTAGAGATGAGCCATAACACTGTGTGCAGCACCCAAGGGACAGGGTCCCTCTGAAAACGACTTAGAAACATAGAATGTGTCGGCAGATAAGAACCATTTGGCCCATCTAGTCTGCCCAATATATCTGAATCCTTTGAATAGTCCCTGGCCCTATCTTATATGAAGGATAGCCTTATGCCTATCCCATGCATGCTTAAACTCCTTCACTGTATTTGCAGCTACCACTTCTGCAGGAAGGTTATTCCATGCATCCACTACTCTCTCAGTAAAGTAATACTTCCTCATATTACTTTTAAACCTTTGCCCCTCTAGTTTAAAACGGTGTCCTCTTGTGGTAGTTTTTCTTCTTTTAAATATGCTCTCCTCCTTTACCGAGTTGATTCCCTTTATGTATTTAAAAGTTTCTATCATATCCCCTCTGTCTCTTCTTTCTTCCAAGCTATACATGTTAAGGTCCTTTAACCTTTCCTGGTAAGTTTTTTCCTGCAATCCATGTACTAGTTTAGTAGCTCTTCTCTGAACTCTCTCTAGAGTATCTATATCCTTCTGGAGATATGGCCTCCAGTACTGCGCACGACTGTCCCGTCCCACTACACACCTTGGCTCTATGAATGTTGCAATTAGGAGGGCAGCTGCCGAGCTCCACCCGTCCAGCGTACCTCTGCTACCTCACTTCCAGTAACAGAATGGGGTCCCGCCGTGCATGTTGCGCCCACCTCATGCGCGCACTTGTTAGCTCCTTCACTCTGGTACCATGTGACCAGGCCACGGATCTCCGTAACGTGGGTTGGGTTCCGCTTGCTACTGGAAGCCGACAGCTGGGGAGGGAGCCAGAACATTCACCCCCCCTGGCTACCGGAGGACCCCTCACCTATACCAGGTACTACGTCTTACGACTGCCTGCAGTGTACCTTGCTCTCTTCCTGGGTTACCCATAGCAACGGCTTTACTCCTCCTGCTTGACTTGCCCAGTAGACCTTTTTCTTGTGTAGCTTTGCTTCATAGCCCACATGTGCCTTACTTACTCACCCAAGTTCTTTTGAATAGGCCAGGAGGACAAACATGCGCCCCTTTAAATGACTTCAGACCAGGCTTAGAACACTTGACGCAACATTCCTGAGAAGTCTTGGGCATTGCAGTTCAACGTGAACAATGGTCACATCCTGACCCTAACTACCACTGCTTGGCTGCCCAGGCCTACCTCTACAAGGTAGTAGTCCATATTGGCGTCCTGCAAGTGCTGGCTGATCCCCCCCGAACCCAGGCCTCCCCTGTATTTAGATTGCCGGTGGGTAGGCTGGATCCAAAAAGCCCGGGAACGGCAGCGCACACATTAACTCTTTCCCTACCAGCCTGGAGCAGCCACTAACTCAAAGCGTACTCCTGTAGGCAACCTGCCTACACTCTGACCTCTGCAGGGCGCAGGTTTCATGGCCCGTCGGCTGCTCTGTCGCTTCTCGCTGGCTTCGGCAGTCCGCCTGCGTGCTTCTCGCGCGGTCCCCCAGCCTGGGGAACGCAGCGGAATGTGTTGGCGCGAAGAGACTGAAGAGCAGGAGTGATAGAGCCAAAGCGGCTCAGCAGAGAGCGCTAGCGAATGGCTGGGCCGCGCAGCCTGGGTGGGATGTAGGATAGGGCTAGCTAGGTGGGGGTGGCCTCTCGGCGTGGCTTAGTTGCCGTAGGGGACTGGATGCGTGGCAAGCGTTCCTGAGGGGAAGAGAGAGAGAAAGCGTCAATTTCAAAGGAGGGGGCGTAAAAGGGAAGCAGGCGAAGAAAAGTGGGAGCTGGACTGGTGATTTTGGAGGAGCTAGGTGTGCAGGAGGGCCTGCAGAGTGCTGAGGAAAAAAAAAGAATGTAAAAAAGGCAGAGAGGAGAGTGACCCCTGCTGGAGGAAAAAAGCAAAAGCCTACAGCACCTGGTATTCCCAGGCGGTCTCCCATCCAAGTACTAACCAGGCCCGACCCTGCTTAGCTTCCGAGATCAGACGAGATCGGGCGCATTCAGGGTGGTGTGGCCGTAGGCAGTACTCAGGCTCTCCCTCAACCTTCTTATACTTGTCACCGGCACCCTGGCCCCGCCTTTCCATCACTTTACTACACTCAGCTGTGCTTTTTCACAAGCAACGCCACACACTCGTCTCTCGTCTCTCCTCTCTCCCCTCTCTCTCTCTCTCTTCCTCTGGCTGGCTCTCTCGCTCTCCTCAACCCCTGCCTCATGCTGCTTTGCTCCCTCTTTAACCTCTTCCTGCCTGCACCTTCTCAAACACATTCTCAGCCTGGCCTCCAAGGCTCCTCTCTGCCTTCCCCTGGCCTGACTTTAAGCCTAAAGCTGACAGGGCTCAACACCACAGGAGCAGCAGGGCGCAAGCTTTCTAGACAGCAGCAGAGCCCACCAGGAAGGCCGGGCCTTCGCTCGCCTGACAGCCAGACTTCTCCGGGCACCAGCTAGTGCTCCCGCCTATCTGCCCCGACGCAAAAAATAAAAAATAAAAAAAGACAGGGACCCTGGTTGCACCAGGGCCTACAAACGCCAGTCCCCTGCCTGCTCGGCCTCAGTCTTTTGGGTGGCGTAGTGGCCGCTCCCCCCTTCCCTGCGTGCACCACAAGGCCCTGCCGCTCGAGGCCCCACCTCTTGCCGCAGGTCTCGCGCTCTTGTTGGGTGGGGTGCAACTCATCCTGCGCGCAGGGGTGCCTTTCGCCGTCCACCCACTCACCATTGCCCGGGACCAGGCGGAGACTGCGGTCATGTCAAAGTCCTACGTTAGGTGGGTTCCCCTGACCTAGAGATGAGCCATAACACTGTGTGCAGCACCCAAGGGACAGGGTCCCTCTGAAAACGACTTAGAAACATAGAATGTGTCGGCAGATAAGAACCATTTGGCCCATCTAGTCTGCCCAATATATCTGAATCCTTTGAATAGTCCCTGGCCCTATCTTATATGAAGGATAGCCTTATGCCTATCCCATGCATGCTTAAACTCCTTCACTGTATTTGCAGCTACCACTTCTGCAGGAAGGTTATTCCATGCATCCACTACTCTCTCAGTAAAGTAATACTTCCTCATATTACTTTTAAACCTTTGCCCCTCTAGTTTAAAACGGTGTCCTCTTGTGGTAGTTTTTCTTCTTTTAAATATGCTCTCCTCCTTTACCGAGTTGATTCCCTTTATGTATTTAAAAGTTTCTATCATATCCCCTCTGTCTCTTCTTTCTTCCAAGCTATACATGTTAAGGTCCTTTAACCTTTCCTGGTAAGTTTTTTCCTGCAATCCATGTACTAGTTTAGTAGCTCTTCTCTGAACTCTCTCTAGAGTATCTATATCCTTCTGGAGATATGGCCTCCAGTACTGCGCACGACTGTCCCGTCCCACTACACACCTTGGCTCTATGAATGTTGCAATTAGGAGGGCAGCTGCCGAGCTCCACCCGTCCAGCGTACCTCTGCTACCTCACTTCCAGTAACAGAATGGGGTCCCGCCGTGCATGTTGCGCCCACCTCATGCGCGCACTTGTTAGCTCCTTCACTCTGGTACCATGTGACCAGGCCACGGATCTCCGTAACGTGGGTTGGGTTCCGCTTGCTACTGGAAGCCGACAGCTGGGGAGGGAGCCAGAACATTCACCCCCCCTGGCTACCGGAGGACCCCTCACCTATACCAGGTACTACGTCTTACGACTGCCTGCAGTGTACCTTGCTCTCTTCCTGGGTTACCCATAGCAACGGCTTTACTCCTCCTGCTTGACTTGCCCAGTAGACCTTTTTCTTGTGTAGCTTTGCTTCATAGCCCACATGTGCCTTACTTACTCACCCAAGTTCTTTTGAATAGGCCAGGAGGACAAACATGCGCCCCTTTAAATGACTTCAGACCAGGCTTAGAACACTTGACGCAACATTCCTGAGAAGTCTTGGGCATTGCAGTTCAACGTGAACAATGGTCACATCCTGACCCTAACTACCACTGCTTGGCTGCCCAGGCCTACCTCTACAAGGTAGTAGTCCATATTGGCGTCCTGCAAGTGCTGGCTGATCCCCCCCGAACCCAGGCCTCCCCTGTATTTAGATTGCCGGTGGGTAGGCTGGATCCAAAAAGCCCGGGAACGGCAGCGCACACATTAACTCTTTCCCTACCAGCCTGGAGCAGCCACTAACTCAAAGCGTACTCCTGTAGGCAACCTGCCTACACTCTGACCTCTGCAGGGCGCAGGTTTCATGGCCCGTCGGCTGCTCTGTCGCTTCTCGCTGGCTTCGGCAGTCCGCCTGCGTGCTTCTCGCGCGGTCCCCCAGCCTGGGGAACGCAGCGGAATGTGTTGGCGCGAAGAGACTGAAGAGCAGGAGTGATAGAGCCAAAGCGGCTCAGCAGAGAGCGCTAGCGAATGGCTGGGCCGCGCAGCCTGGGTGGGATGTAGGATAGGGCTAGCTAGGTGGGGGTGGCCTCTCGGCGTGGCTTAGTTGCCGTAGGGGACTGGATGCGTGGCAAGCGTTCCTGAGGGGAAGAGAGAGAGAAAGCGTCAATTTCAAAGGAGGGGGCGTAAAAGGGAAGCAGGCGAAGAAAAGTGGGAGCTGGACTGGTGATTTTGGAGGAGCTAGGTGTGCAGGAGGGCCTGCAGAGTGCTGAGGAAAAAAAAAGAATGTAAAAAAGGCAGAGAGGAGAGTGACCCCTGCTGGAGGAAAAAAGCAAAAGCCTACAGCACCTGGTATTCCCAGGCGGTCTCCCATCCAAGTACTAACCAGGCCCGACCCTGCTTAGCTTCCGAGATCAGACGAGATCGGGCGCATTCAGGGTGGTGTGGCCGTAGGCAGTACTCAGGCTCTCCCTCAACCTTCTTATACTTGTCACCGGCACCCTGGCCCCGCCTTTCCATCACTTTACTACACTCAGCTGTGCTTTTTCACAAGCAACGCCACACACTCGTCTCTCCTCTCTCCCCTCTCTCTCTCTCTCTCTCTTCCTCTGGCTGGCTCTCTCGCTCTCCTCAACCCCTGCCTCATGCTGCTTTGCTCCCTCTTTAACCTCTTCCTGCCTGCACCTTCTCAAACACATTCTCAGCCTGGCCTCCAAGGCTCCTCTCTGCCTTCCCCTGGCCTGACTTTAAGCCTAAAGCTGACAGGGCTCAACACCACAGGAGCAGCAGGGCGCAAGCTTTCTAGACAGCAGCAGAGCCCACCAGGAAGGCCAGGCCTTCGCTCGCCTGACAGCCAGACTTCTCCGGGCACCAGCTAGTGCTCCCGCCTATCTGCCCCGACGCAAAAAATAAAAAAAAAAAAAGACAGGGACCCTGGTTGCACCAGGGCCTACAAACGCCAGTCCCCTGCCTGCTCGGCCTCAGTCTTTTGGGTGGCGTAGTGGCCGCTCCCCCCTTCCCTGCGTGCACCACAAGGCCCTGCCGCTCGAGGCCCCACCTCTTGCCGCAGGTCTCGCGCTCTTGTTGGGTGGGGTGCAACTCATCCTGCGCGCAGGGGTGCCTTTCGCCGTCCACCCACTCACCATTGCCCGGGACCAGGCGGAGACTGCGGTCATGTCAAAGTCCTACGTTAGGTGGGTTCCCCTGACCTAGAGATGAGCCATAACACTGTGTGCAGCACCCAAGGGACAGGGTCCCTCTGAAAACGACTTAGAAACATAGAATGTGTCGGCAGATAAGAACCATTTGGCCCATCTAGTCTGCCCAATATATCTGAATCCTTTGAATAGTCCCTGGCCCTATCTTATATGAAGGATAGCCTTATGCCTATCCCATGCATGCTTAAACTCCTTCACTGTATTTGCAGCTACCACTTCTGCAGGAAGGTTATTCCATGCATCCACTACTCTCTCAGTAAAGTAATACTTCCTCATATTACTTTTAAACCTTTGCCCCTCTAGTTTAAAACGGTGTCCTCTTGTGGTAGTTTTTCTTCTTTTAAATATGCTCTCCTCCTTTACCGAGTTGATTCCCTTTATGTATTTAAAAGTTTCTATCATATCCCCTCTGTCTCTTCTTTCTTCCAAGCTATACATGTTAAGGTCCTTTAACCTTTCCTGGTAAGTTTTTTCCTGCAATCCATGTACTAGTTTAGTAGCTCTTCTCTGAACTCTCTCTAGAGTATCTATATCCTTCTGGAGATATGGCCTCCAGTACTGCGCACGACTGTCCCGTCCCACTACACACCTTGGCTCTATGAATGTTGCAATTAGGAGGGCAGCTGCCGAGCTCCACCCGTCCAGCGTACCTCTGCTACCTCACTTCCAGTAACAGAATGGGGTCCCGCCGTGCATGTTGCGCCCACCTCATGCGCGCACTTGTTAGCTCCTTCACTCTGGTACCATGTGACCAGGCCACGGATCTCCGTAACGTGGGTTGGGTTCCGCTTGCTACTGGAAGCCGACAGCTGGGGAGGGAGCCAGAACATTCACCCCCCCTGGCTACCGGAGGACCCCTCACCTATACCAGGTACTACGTCTTACGACTGCCTGCAGTGTACCTTGCTCTCTTCCTGGGTTACCCATAGCAACGGCTTTACTCCTCCTGCTTGACTTGCCCAGTAGACCTTTTTCTTGTGTAGCTTTGCTTCATAGCCCACATGTGCCTTACTTACTCACCCAAGTTCTTTTGAATAGGCCAGGAGGACAAACATGCGCCCCTTTAAATGACTTCAGACCAGGCTTAGAACACTTGACGCAACATTCCTGAGAAGTCTTGGGCATTGCAGTTCAACGTGAACAATGGTCACATCCTGACCCTAACTACCACTGCTTGGCTGCCCAGGCCTACCTCTACAAGGTAGTAGTCCATATTGGCGTCCTGCAAGTGCTGGCTGATCCCCCCCGAACCCAGGCCTCCCCTGTATTTAGATTGCCGGTGGGTAGGCTGGATCCAAAAAGCCCGGGAACGGCAGCGCACACATTAACTCTTTCCCTACCAGCCTGGAGCAGCCACTAACTCAAAGCGTACTCCTGTAGGCAACCTGCCTACACTCTGACCTCTGCAGGGCGCAGGTTTCATGGCCCGTCGGCTGCTCTGTCGCTTCTCGCTGGCTTCGGCAGTCCGCCTGCGTGCTTCTCGCGCGGTCCCCCAGCCTGGGGAACGCAGCGGAATGTGTTGGCGCGAAGAGACTGAAGAGCAGGAGTGATAGAGCCAAAGCGGCTCAGCAGAGAGCGCTAGCGAATGGCTGGGCCGCGCAGCCTGGGTGGGATGTAGGATAGGGCTAGCTAGGTGGGGGTGGCCTCTCGGCGTGGCTTAGTTGCCGTAGGGGACTGGATGCGTGGCAAGCGTTCCTGAGGGGAAGAGAGAGAGAAAGCGTCAATTTCAAAGGAGGGGGCGTAAAAGGGAAGCAGGCGAAGAAAAGTGGGAGCTGGACTGGTGATTTTGGAGGAGCTAGGTGTGCAGGAGGGCCTGCAGAGTGCTGAGGAAAAAAAAAGAATGTAAAAAAGGCAGAGAGGAGAGTGACCCCTGCTGGAGGAAAAAAGCAAAAGCCTACAGCACCTGGTATTCCCAGGCGGTCTCCCATCCAAGTACTAACCAGGCCCGACCCTGCTTAGCTTCCGAGATCAGACGAGATCGGGCGCATTCAGGGTGGTGTGGCCGTAGGCAGTACTCAGGCTCTCCCTCAACCTTCTTATACTTGTCACCGGCACCCTGGCCCCGCCTTTCCATCACTTTACTACACTCAGCTGTGCTTTTTCACAAGCAACGCCACACACTCGTCTCTCCTCTCTCCCCTCTCTCTCTCTCTCTCTCTTCCTCTGGCTGGCTCTCTCGCTCTCCTCAACCCCTGCCTCATGCTGCTTTGCTCCCTCTTTAACCTCTTCCTGCCTGCACCTTCTCAAACACATTCTCAGCCTGGCCTCCAAGGCTCCTCTCTGCCTTCCCCTGGCCTGACTTTAAGCCTAAAGCTGACAGGGCTCAACACCACAGGAGCAGCAGGGCGCAAGCTTTCTAGACAGCAGCAGAGCCCACCAGGAAGGCCAGGCCTTCGCTCGCCTGACAGCCAGACTTCTCCGGGCACCAGCTAGTGCTCCCGCCTATCTGCCCCGACGCAAAAAATAAAAAAAAAAAAAGACAGGGACCCTGGTTGCACCAGGGCCTACAAACGCCAGTCCCCTGCCTGCTCGGCCTCAGTCTTTTGGGTGGCGTAGTGGCCGCTCCCCCCTTCCCTGCGTGCACCACAAGGCCCTGCCGCTCGAGGCCCCACCTCTTGCCGCAGGTCTCGCGCTCTTGTTGGGTGGGGTGCAACTCATCCTGCGCGCAGGGGTGCCTTTCGCCGTCCACCCACTCACCATTGCCCGGGACCAGGCGGAGACTGCGGTCATGTCAAAGTCCTACGTTAGGTGGGTTCCCCTGACCTAGAGATGAGCCATAACACTGTGTGCAGCACCCAAGGGACAGGGTCCCTCTGAAAACGACTTAGAAACATAGAATGTGTCGGCAGATAAGAACCATTTGGCCCATCTAGTCTGCCCAATATATCTGAATCCTTTGAATAGTCCCTGGCCCTATCTTATATGAAGGATAGCCTTATGCCTATCCCATGCATGCTTAAACTCCTTCACTGTATTTGCAGCTACCACTTCTGCAGGAAGGTTATTCCATGCATCCACTACTCTCTCAGTAAAGTAATACTTCCTCATATTACTTTTAAACCTTTGCCCCTCTAGTTTAAAACGGTGTCCTCTTGTGGTAGTTTTTCTTCTTTTAAATATGCTCTCCTCCTTTACCGAGTTGATTCCCTTTATGTATTTAAAAGTTTCTATCATATCCCCTCTGTCTCTTCTTTCTTCCAAGCTATACATGTTAAGGTCCTTTAACCTTTCCTGGTAAGTTTTTTCCTGCAATCCATGTACTAGTTTAGTAGCTCTTCTCTGAACTCTCTCTAGAGTATCTATATCCTTCTGGAGATATGGCCTCCAGTACTGCGCACGACTGTCCCGTCCCACTACACACCTTGGCTCTATGAATGTTGCAATTAGGAGGGCAGCTGCCGAGCTCCACCCGTCCAGCGTACCTCTGCTACCTCACTTCCAGTAACAGAATGGGGTCCCGCCGTGCATGTTGCGCCCACCTCATGCGCGCACTTGTTAGCTCCTTCACTCTGGTACCATGTGACCAGGCCACGGATCTCCGTAACGTGGGTTGGGTTCCGCTTGCTACTGGAAGCCGACAGCTGGGGAGGGAGCCAGAACATTCACCCCCCCTGGCTACCGGAGGACCCCTCACCTATACCAGGTACTACGTCTTACGACTGCCTGCAGTGTACCTTGCTCTCTTCCTGGGTTACCCATAGCAACGGCTTTACTCCTCCTGCTTGACTTGCCCAGTAGACCTTTTTCTTGTGTAGCTTTGCTTCATAGCCCACATGTGCCTTACTTACTCACCCAAGTTCTTTTGAATAGGCCAGGAGGACAAACATGCGCCCCTTTAAATGACTTCAGACCAGGCTTAGAACACTTGACGCAACATTCCTGAGAAGTCTTGGGCATTGCAGTTCAACGTGAACAATGGTCACATCCTGACCCTAACTACCACTGCTTGGCTGCCCAGGCCTACCTCTACAAGGTAGTAGTCCATATTGGCGTCCTGCAAGTGCTGGCTGATCCCCCCCGAACCCAGGCCTCCCCTGTATTTAGATTGCCGGTGGGTAGGCTGGATCCAAAAAGCCCGGGAACGGCAGCGCACACATTAACTCTTTCCCTACCAGCCTGGAGCAGCCACTAACTCAAAGCGTACTCCTGTAGGCAACCTGCCTACACTCTGACCTCTGCAGGGCGCAGGTTTCATGGCCCGTCGGCTGCTCTGTCGCTTCTCGCTGGCTTCGGCAGTCCGCCTGCGTGCTTCTCGCGCGGTCCCCCAGCCTGGGGAACGCAGCGGAATGTGTTGGCGCGAAGAGACTGAAGAGCAGGAGTGATAGAGCCAAAGCGGCTCAGCAGAGAGCGCTAGCGAATGGCTGGGCCGCGCAGCCTGGGTGGGATGTAGGATAGGGCTAGCTAGGTGGGGGTGGCCTCTCGGCGTGGCTTAGTTGCCGTAGGGGACTGGATGCGTGGCAAGCGTTCCTGAGGGGAAGAGAGAGAGAAAGCGTCAATTTCAAAGGAGGGGGCGTAAAAGGGAAGCAGGCGAAGAAAAGTGGGAGCTGGACTGGTGATTTTGGAGGAGCTAGGTGTGCAGGAGGGCCTGCAGAGTGCTGAGGAAAAAAAAAGAATGTAAAAAAGGCAGAGAGGAGAGTGACCCCTGCTGGAGGAAAAAAGCAAAAGCCTACAGCACCTGGTATTCCCAGGCGGTCTCCCATCCAAGTACTAACCAGGCCCGACCCTGCTTAGCTTCCGAGATCAGACGAGATCGGGCGCATTCAGGGTGGTGTGGCCGTAGGCAGTACTCAGGCTCTCCCTCAACCTTCTTATACTTGTCACCGGCACCCTGGCCCCGCCTTTCCATCACTTTACTACACTCAGCTGTGCTTTTTCACAAGCAACGCCACACACTCGTCTCTCGTCTCTCCTCTCTCCCCTCTCTCTCTCTCTCTTCCTCTGGCTGGCTCTCTCGCTCTCCTCAACCCCTGCCTCATGCTGCTTTGCTCCCTCTTTAACCTCTTCCTGCCTGCACCTTCTCAAACACATTCTCAGCCTGGCCTCCAAGGCTCCTCTCTGCCTTCCCCTGGCCTGACTTTAAGCCTAAAGCTGACAGGGCTCAACACCACAGGAGCAGCAGGGCGCAAGCTTTCTAGACAGCAGCAGAGCCCACCAGGAAGGCCGGGCCTTCGCTCGCCTGACAGCCAGACTTCTCCGGGCACCAGCTAGTGCTCCCGCCTATCTGCCCCGACGCAAAAAATAAAAAATAAAAAAAGACAGGGACCCTGGTTGCACCAGGGCCTACAAACGCCAGTCCCCTGCCTGCTCGGCCTCAGTCTTTTGGGTGGCGTAGTGGCCGCTCCCCCCTTCCCTGCGTGCACCACAAGGCCCTGCCGCTCGAGGCCCCACCTCTTGCCGCAGGTCTCGCGCTCTTGTTGGGTGGGGTGCAACTCATCCTGCGCGCAGGGGTGCCTTTCGCCGTCCACCCACTCACCATTGCCCGGGACCAGGCGGAGACTGCGGTCATGTCAAAGTCCTACGTTAGGTGGGTTCCCCTGACCTAGAGATGAGCCATAACACTGTGTGCAGCACCCAAGGGACAGGGTCCCTCTGAAAACGACTTAGAAACATAGAATGTGTCGGCAGATAAGAACCATTTGGCCCATCTAGTCTGCCCAATATATCTGAATCCTTTGAATAGTCCCTGGCCCTATCTTATATGAAGGATAGCCTTATGCCTATCCCATGCATGCTTAAACTCCTTCACTGTATTTGCAGCTACCACTTCTGCAGGAAGGTTATTCCATGCATCCACTACTCTCTCAGTAAAGTAATACTTCCTCATATTACTTTTAAACCTTTGCCCCTCTAGTTTAAAACGGTGTCCTCTTGTGGTAGTTTTTCTTCTTTTAAATATGCTCTCCTCCTTTACCGAGTTGATTCCCTTTATGTATTTAAAAGTTTCTATCATATCCCCTCTGTCTCTTCTTTCTTCCAAGCTATACATGTTAAGGTCCTTTAACCTTTCCTGGTAAGTTTTTTCCTGCAATCCATGTACTAGTTTAGTAGCTCTTCTCTGAACTCTCTCTAGAGTATCTATATCCTTCTGGAGATATGGCCTCCAGTACTGCGCACGACTGTCCCGTCCCACTACACACCTTGGCTCTATGAATGTTGCAATTAGGAGGGCAGCTGCCGAGCTCCACCCGTCCAGCGTACCTCTGCTACCTCACTTCCAGTAACAGAATGGGGTCCCGCCGTGCATGTTGCGCCCACCTCATGCGCGCACTTGTTAGCTCCTTCACTCTGGTACCATGTGACCAGGCCACGGATCTCCGTAACGTGGGTTGGGTTCCGCTTGCTACTGGAAGCCGACAGCTGGGGAGGGAGCCAGAACATTCACCCCCCCTGGCTACCGGAGGACCCCTCACCTATACCAGGTACTACGTCTTACGACTGCCTGCAGTGTACCTTGCTCTCTTCCTGGGTTACCCATAGCAACGGCTTTACTCCTCCTGCTTGACTTGCCCAGTAGACCTTTTTCTTGTGTAGCTTTGCTTCATAGCCCACATGTGCCTTACTTACTCACCCAAGTTCTTTTGAATAGGCCAGGAGGACAAACATGCGCCCCTTTAAATGACTTCAGACCAGGCTTAGAACACTTGACGCAACATTCCTGAGAAGTCTTGGGCATTGCAGTTCAACGTGAACAATGGTCACATCCTGACCCTAACTACCACTGCTTGGCTGCCCAGGCCTACCTCTACAAGGTAGTAGTCCATATTGGCGTCCTGCAAGTGCTGGCTGATCCCCCCCGAACCCAGGCCTCCCCTGTATTTAGATTGCCGGTGGGTAGGCTGGATCCAAAAAGCCCGGGAACGGCAGCGCACACATTAACTCTTTCCCTACCAGCCTGGAGCAGCCACTAACTCAAAGCGTACTCCTGTAGGCAACCTGCCTACACTCTGACCTCTGCAGGGCGCAGGTTTCATGGCCCGTCGGCTGCTCTGTCGCTTCTCGCTGGCTTCGGCAGTCCGCCTGCGTGCTTCTCGCGCGGTCCCCCAGCCTGGGGAACGCAGCGGAATGTGTTGGCGCGAAGAGACTGAAGAGCAGGAGTGATAGAGCCAAAGCGGCTCAGCAGAGAGCGCTAGCGAATGGCTGGGCCGCGCAGCCTGGGTGGGATGTAGGATAGGGCTAGCTAGGTGGGGGTGGCCTCTCGGCGTGGCTTAGTTGCCGTAGGGGACTGGATGCGTGGCAAGCGTTCCTGAGGGGAAGAGAGAGAGAAAGCGTCAATTTCAAAGGAGGGGGCGTAAAAGGGAAGCAGGCGAAGAAAAGTGGGAGCTGGACTGGTGATTTTGGAGGAGCTAGGTGTGCAGGAGGGCCTGCAGAGTGCTGAGGAAAAAAAAAGAATGTAAAAAAGGCAGAGAGGAGAGTGACCCCTGCTGGAGGAAAAAAGCAAAAGCCTACAGCACCTGGTATTCCCAGGCGGTCTCCCATCCAAGTACTAACCAGGCCCGACCCTGCTTAGCTTCCGAGATCAGACGAGATCGGGCGCATTCAGGGTGGTGTGGCCGTAGGCAGTACTCAGGCTCTCCCTCAACCTTCTTATACTTGTCACCGGCACCCTGGCCCCGCCTTTCCATCACTTTACTACACTCAGCTGTGCTTTTTCACAAGCAACGCCACACACTCGTCTCTCCTCTCTCCCCTCTCTCTCTCTCTCTCTCTCTTCCTCTGGCTGGCTCTCTCGCTCTCCTCAACCCCTGCCTCATGCTGCTTTGCTCCCTCTTTAACCTCTTCCTGCCTGCACCTTCTCAAACACATTCTCAGCCTGGCCTCCTGGCCTCCAAGGCTCCTCTCTGCCTTCCCCTGGCCTGACTTTAAGCCTAAAGCTGACAGGGCTCAACACCACAGGAGCAGCAGGGCGCAAGCTTTCTAGACAGCAGCAGAGCCCACCAGGAAGGCCAGGCCTTCGCTCGCCTGACAGCCAGACTTCTCCGGGCACCAGCTAGTGCTCCCGCCTATCTGCCCCGACGCAAAAAATAAAAAAAGACAGGGACCCTGGTTGCACCAGGGCCTACAAACGCCAGTCCCCTGCCTGCTCGGCCTCAGTCTTTTGGGTGGCGTAGTGGCCGCTCCCCCCTTCCCTGCGTGCACCACAAGGCCCTGCCGCTCAAGGCCCCACCTCTTGCCGCAGGTCTCGCGCTCTTGTTGGGTGGGGTGCAACTCATCCTGCGCGCAGGGGTGCCTTTCGCCGTCCCCCCACTCACCATTGCCCGGGACCAGGCGGAGACTGCGGTCATGTCAAAGTCCTACGTTAGGTGGGTTCCCCTGACCTAGAGATGAGCCATAACACTGTGTGCAGCACCGAAGGGACAGGGTCCCTCTGAAAACGACTTAGAAACATAGAAACATAGAATGTGTCGGCAGATAAGAACCATTTGGCCCATCTAGTCTGCCCAATATATCTGAATCCTTTGAATAGTCCCTGGCCCTATCTTATATGAAGGATAGCCTTATGCCTATCCCATGCATGCTTAAACTCCTTCACTGTATTTGCAGCTACCACTTCTGCAGGAAGGTTATTCCATGCATCCACTACTCTCTCAGTAAAGTAATACTTCCTCATATTACTTTTAAACCTTTGCCCCTCTAGTTTAAAACGGTGTCCTCTTGTGGTAGTTTTTCTTCTTTTAAATATGCTCTCCTCCTTTACCGAGTTGATTCCCTTTATGTATTTAAAAGTTTCTATCATATCCCCTCTGTCTCTTCTTTCTTCCAAGCTATACATGTTAAGGTCCTTTAACCTTTCCTAGTAAGTTTTTTCCTGCAATCCATGTACTAGTTTAGTAGCTCTTCTCTGAACTCTCTCTAGAGTATCTATATCCTTCTGGAGATATGGCCTCCAGTACTGCGCACGACTGTCCCGTCCCACTACACACCTTGGCTCTATGAATGTTGCAATTAGGAGGGCAGCTGCCGAGCTCCACCCGTCCAGCGTACCTCTGCTACCTCACTTCCAGTAACAGAATGGGGTCCCGCCGTGCATGTTGCGCCCACCTCATGCGCGCACTTGTTAGCTCCTTCACTCTGGTACCATGTGACCAGGCCACGGATCTCCGTAACGTGGGTTGGGTTCCGCTTGCTACTGGAAGCCGACAGCTGGGGAGGGAGCCAGAACATTCACCCCCCCTGGCTACCGGAGGACCCCTCACCTATACCAGGTACTACGTCTTACGACTGCCTGCAGTGTACCTTGCTCTCTTCCTGGGTTACCCATAGCAACGGCTTTACTCCTCCTGCTTGACTTGCCCAGTAGACCTTTTTCTTGTGTAGCTTTGCTTCATAGCCCACATGTGCCTTACTTACTCACCCAAGTTCTTTTGAATAGGCCAGGAGGACAAACATGCGCCCCTTTAAATGACTTCAGACCAGGCTTAGAACACTTGACGCAACATTCCTGAGAAGTCTTGGGCATTGCAGTTCAACGTGAACAATGGTCACATCCTGACCCTAACTACCACTGCTTGGCTGCCCAGGCCTACCTCTACAAGGTAGTAGTCCATATTGGCGTCCTGCAAGTGCTGGCTGATCCCCCCCGAACCCAGGCCTCCCCTGTATTTAGATTGCCGGTGGGTAGGCTGGATCCAAAAAGCCCGGGAACGGCAGCGCACACATTAACTCTTTCCCTACCAGCCTGGAGCAGCCACTAACTCAAAGCGTACTCCTGTAGGCAACCTGCCTACACTCTGACCTCTGCAGGGCGCAGGTTTCATGGCCCGTCGGCTGCTCTGTCGCTTCTCGCTGGCTTCGGCAGTCCGCCTGCGTGCTTCTCGCGCGGTCCCCCAGCCTGGGGAACGCAGCGGAATGTGTTGGCGCGAAGAGACTGAAGAGCAGGAGTGATAGAGCCAAAGCGGCTCAGCAGAGAGCGCTAGCGAATGGCTGGGCCGCGCAGCCTGGGTGGGATGTAGGATAGGGCTAGCTAGGTGGGGGTGGCCTCTCGGCGTGGCTTAGTTGCCGTAGGGGACTGGATGCGTGGCAAGCGTTCCTGAGGGGAAGAGAGAGAGAAAGCGTCAATTTCAAAGGAGGGGGCGTAAAAGGGAAGCAGGCGAAGAAAAGTGGGAGCTGGACTGGTGATTTTGGAGGAGCTAGGTGTGCAGGAGGGCCTGCAGAGTGCTGAGGAAAAAAAAAGAATGTAAAAAAGGCAGAGAGGAGAGTGACCCCTGCTGGAGGAAAAAAGCAAAAGCCTACAGCACCTGGTATTCCCAGGCGGTCTCCCATCCAAGTACTAACCAGGCCGGACCCTGCTTAGCTTCCGAGATCAGACGAGATCGGGCGCATTCAGGGTGGTGTGGCCGTAGGCAGTACTCAGGCTCTCCCTCAACCTTCTTATACTTGTCACCGGCACCCTGGCCCCGCCTTTCCATCACTTTACTACACTCAGCTGTGCTTTTTCACAAGCAACGCCACACACTCGTCTCTCCTCTCTCCCCTCTCTCTCTCTCTCTCTTCCTCTGGCTGGCTCTCTCGCTCTCCTCAACCCCTGCCTCATGCTGCTTTGCTCCCTCTTTAACCTCTTCCTGCCTGCACCTTCTCAAACACATTCTCAGCCTGGCCTCCAAGGCTCCTCTCTGCCTTCCCCTGGCCTGACTTTAAGCCTAAAGCTGACAGGGCTCAACACCACAGGAGCAGCAGGGCGCAAGCTTTCTAGACAGCAGCAGAGCCCACCAGGAAGGCCAGGCCTTCGCTCGCCTGACAGCCAGACTTCTCCGGGCACCAGCTAGTGCTCCCGCCTATCTGCCCCGACGCAAAAAATAAAAAAAAAAAAGACAGGGACCCTGGTTGCACCAGGGCCTACAAACGCCAGTCCCCTGCCTGCTCGGCCTCAGTCTTTTGGGTGGCGTAGTGGCCGCTCCCCCCTTCCCTGCGTGCACCACAAGGCCCTGCCGCTCGAGGCCCCACCTCTTGCCGCAGGTCTCGCGCTCTTGTTGGGTGGGGTGCAACTCATCCTGCGCGCAGGGGTGCCTTTCGCCGTCCACCCACTCACCATTGCCCGGGACCAGGCGGAGACTGCGGTCATGTCAAAGTCCTACGTTAGGTGGGTTCCCCTGACCTAGAGATGAGCCATAACACTGTGTGCAGCACCGAAGGGACAGGGTCCCTCTGAAAACGACTTAGAAACATAGAATGTGTCGGCAGATAAGAACCATTTGGCCCATCTAGTCTGCCCAATATATCTGAATCCTTTGAATAGTCCCTGGCCCTATCTTATATGAAGGATAGCCTTATGCCTATCCCATGCATGCTTAAACTCCTTCACTGTATTTGCAGCTACCACTTCTGCAGGAAGGTTATTCCATGCATCCACTACTCTCTCAGTAAAGTAATACTTCCTCATATTACTTTTAAACCTTTGCCCCTCTAGTTTAAAACGGTGTCCTCTTGTGGTAGTTTTTCTTCTTTTAAATATGCTCTCCTCCTTTACCGAGTTGATTCCCTTTATGTATTTAAAAGTTTCTATCATATCCCCTCTGTCTCTTCTTTCTTCCAAGCTATACATGTTAAGGTCCTTTAACCTTTCCTGGTAAGTTTTTTCCTGCAATCCATGTACTAGTTTAGTAGCTCTTCTCTGAACTCTCTCTAGAGTATCTATATCCTTCTGGAGATATGGCCTCCAGTACTGCGCACGACTGTCCCGTCCCACTACACACCTTGGCTCTATGAATGTTGCAATTAGGAGGGCAGCTGCCGAGCTCCACCCGTCCAGCGTACCTCTGCTACCTCACTTCCAGTAACAGAATGGGGTCCCGCCGTGCATGTTGCGCCCACCTCATGCGCGCACTTGTTAGCTCCTTCACTCTGGTACCATGTGACCAGGCCACGGATCTCCGTAACGTGGGTTGGGTTCCGCTTGCTACTGGAAGCCGACAGCTGGGGAGGGAGCCAGAACATTCACCCCCCCTGGCTACCGGAGGACCCCTCACCTATACCAGGTACTACGTCTTACGACTGCCTGCAGTGTACCTTGCTCTCTTCCTGGGTTACCCATAGCAACGGCTTTACTCCTCCTGCTTGACTTGCCCAGTAGACCTTTTTCTTGTGTAGCTTTGCTTCATAGCCCACATGTGCCTTACTTACTCACCCAAGTTCTTTTGAATAGGCCAGGAGGACAAACATGCGCCCCTTTAAATGACTTCAGACCAGGCTTAGAACACTTGACGCAACATTCCTGAGAAGTCTTGGGCATTGCAGTTCAACGTGAACAATGGTCACATCCTGACCCTAACTACCACTGCTTGGCTGCCCAGGCCTACCTCTACAAGGTAGTAGTCCATATTGGCGTCCTGCAAGTGCTGGCTGATCCCCCCCGAACCCAGGCCTCCCCTGTATTTAGATTGCCGGTAGGTAGGCTGGATCCAAAAAGCCCGGGAACGGCAGCGCACACATTAACTCTTTCCCTACCAGCCTGGAGCAGCCACTAACTCAAAGCGTACTCCTGTAGGCAACCTGCCTACACTCTGACCTCTGCAGGGCGCAGGTTTCATGGCCCGTCGGCTGCTCTGTCGCTTCTCGCTGGCTTCGGCAGTCCGCCTGCGTGCTTCTCGCGCGGTCCCCCAGCCTGGGGAACGCAGCGGAATGTGTTGGCGCGAAGAGACTGAAGAGCAGGAGTGATAGAGCCAAAGCGGCTCAGCAGAGAGCGCTAGCGAATGGCTGGGCCGCGCAGCCTGGGTGGGATGTAGGATAGGGCTAGCTAGGTGGGGGTGGCCTCTCGGCGTGGCTTAGTTGCCGTAGGGGACTGGATGCGTGGCAAGCGTTCCTGAGGGGAAGAGAGAGAGAAAGCGTCAATTTCAAAGGAGGGGGCGTAAAAGGGAAGCAGGCGAAGAAAAGTGGGAGCTGGACTGGTGATTTTGGAGGAGCTAGGTGTGCAGGAGGGCCTGCAGAGTGCTGAGGAAAAAAAAAGAATGTAAAAAAGGCAGAGAGGAGAGTGACCCCTGCTGGAGGAAAAAAGCAAAAGCCTACAGCACCTGGTATTCCCAGGCGGTCTCCCATCCAAGTACTAACCAGGCCGGACCCTGCTTAGCTTCCGAGATCAGACGAGATCGGGCGCATTCAGGGTGGTGTGGCCGTAGGCAGTACTCAGGCTCTCCCTCAACCTTCTTATACTTGTCACCGGCACCCTGGCCCCGCCTTTCCATCACTTTACTACACTCAGCTGTGCTTTTTCACAAGCAACGCCACACACTCGTCTCTCCTCTCTCCCCTCTCTCTCTCTCTCTCTTCCTCTGGCTGGCTCTCTCGCTCTCCTCAACCCCTGCCTCATGCTGCTTTGCTCCCTCTTTAACCTCTTCCTGCCTGCACCTTCTCAAACACATTCTCAGCCTGGCCTCCAAGGCTCCTCTCTGCCTTCCCCTGGCCTGACTTTAAGCCTAAAGCTGACAGGGCTCAACACCACAGGAGCAGCAGGGCGCAAGCTTTCTAGACAGCAGCAGAGCCCACCAGGAAGGCCAGGCCTTCGCTCGCCTGACAGCCAGACTTCTCCGGGCACCAGCTAGTGCTCCCGCCTATCTGCCCCGACGCAAAAAATAAAAAAAAAAAAAGACAGGGACCCTGGTTGCACCAGGGCCTACAAACGCCAGTCCCCTGCCTGCTCGGCCTCAGTCTTTTGGGTGGCGTAGTGGCCGCTCCCCCCTTCCCTGCGTGCACCACAAGGCCCTGCCGCTCGAGGCCCCACCTCTTGCCGCAGGTCTCGCGCTCTTGTTGGGTGGGGTGCAACTCATCCTGCGCGCAGGGGTGCCTTTCGCCGTCCACCCACTCACCATTGCCCGGGACCAGGCGGAGACTGCGGTCATGTCAAAGTCCTACGTTAGGTGGGTTCCCCTGACCTAGAGATGAGCCATAACACTGTGTGCAGCACCGAAGGGACAGGGTCCCTCTGAAAACGACTTAGAAACATAGAATGTGTCGGCAGATAAGAACCATTTGGCCCATCTAGTCTGCCCAATATATCTGAATCCTTTGAATAGTCCCTGGCCCTATCTTATATGAAGGATAGCCTTATGCCTATCCCATGCATGCTTAAACTCCTTCACTGTATTTGCAGCTACCACTTCTGCAGGAAGGTTATTCCATGCATCCACTACTCTCTCAGTAAAGTAATACTTCCTCATATTACTTTTAAACCTTTGCCCCTCTAGTTTAAAACGGTGTCCTCTTGTGGTAGTTTTTCTTCTTTTAAATATGCTCTCCTCCTTTACCGAGTTGATTCCCTTTATGTATTTAAAAGTTTCTATCATATCCCCTCTGTCTCTTCTTTCTTCCAAGCTATACATGTTAAGGTCCTTTAACCTTTCCTGGTAAGTTTTTTCCTGCAATCCATGTACTAGTTTAGTAGCTCTTCTCTGAACTCTCTCTAGAGTATCTATATCCTTCTGGAGATATGGCCTCCAGTACTGCGCACGACTGTCCCGTCCCACTACACACCTTGGCTCTATGAATGTTGCAATTAGGAGGGCAGCTGCCGAGCTCCACCCGTCCAGCGTACCTCTGCTACCTCACTTCCAGTAACAGAATGGGGTCCCGCCGTGCATGTTGCGCCCACCTCATGCGCGCACTTGTTAGCTCCTTCACTCTGGTACCATGTGACCAGGCCACGGATCTCCGTAACGTGGGTTGGGTTCCGCTTGCTACTGGAAGCCGACAGCTGGGGAGGGAGCCAGAACATTCACCCCCCCTGGCTACCGGAGGACCCCTCACCTATACCAGGTACTACGTCTTACGACTGCCTGCAGTGTACCTTGCTCTCTTCCTGGGTTACCCATAGCAACGGCTTTACTCCTCCTGCTTGACTTGCCCAGTAGACCTTTTTCTTGTGTAGCTTTGCTTCATAGCCCACATGTGCCTTACTTACTCACCCAAGTTCTTTTGAATAGGCCAGGAGGACAAACATGCGCCCCTTTAAATGACTTCAGACCAGGCTTAGAACACTTGACGCAACATTCCTGAGAAGTCTTGGGCATTGCAGTTCAACGTGAACAATGGTCACATCCTGACCCTAACTACCACTGCTTGGCTGCCCAGGCCTACCTCTACAAGGTAGTAGTCCATATTGGCGTCCTGCAAGTGCTGGCTGATCCCCCCCGAACCCAGGCCTCCCCTGTATTTAGATTGCCGGTAGGTAGGCTGGATCCAAAAAGCCCGGGAACGGCAGCGCACACATTAACTCTTTCCCTACCAGCCTGGAGCAGCCACTAACTCAAAGCGTACTCCTGTAGGCAACCTGCCTACACTCTGACCTCTGCAGGGCGCAGGTTTCATGGCCCGTCGGCTGCTCTGTCGCTTCTCGCTGGCTTCGGCAGTCCGCCTGCGTGCTTCTCGCGCGGTCCCCCAGCCTGGGGAACGCAGCGGAATGTGTTGGCGCGAAGAGACTGAAGAGCAGGAGTGATAGAGCCAAAGCGGCTCAGCAGAGAGCGCTAGCGAATGGCTGGGCCGCGCAGCCTGGGTGGGATGTAGGATAGGGCTAGCTAGGTGGGGGTGGCCTCTCGGCGTGGCTTAGTTGCCGTAGGGGACTGGATGCGTGGCAAGCGTTCCTGAGGGGAAGAGAGAGAGAAAGCGTCAATTTCAAAGGAGGGGGCGTAAAAGGGAAGCAGGCGAAGAAAAGTGGGAGCTGGACTGGTGATTTTGGAGGAGCTAGGTGTGCAGGAGGGCCTGCAGAGTGCTGAGGAAAAAAAAAGAATGTAAAAAAGGCAGAGAGGAGAGTGACCCCTGCTGGAGGAAAAAAGCAAAAGCCTACAGCACCTGGTATTCCCAGGCGGTCTCCCATCCAAGTACTAACCAGGCCGGACCCTGCTTAGCTTCCGAGATCAGACGAGATCGGGCGCATTCAGGGTGGTGTGGCCGTAGGCAGTACTCAGGCTCTCCCTCAACCTTCTTATACTTGTCACCGGCACCCTGGCCCCCCCTTTCCATCACTTTACTACACTCAGCTGTGCTTTTTCACAAGCAACGCCACACACTCGTCTCTCCTCTCTCCCCTCTCTCTCTCTCTCTCTTCCTCTGGCTGGCTCTCTCGCTCTCCTCAACCCCTGCCTCATGCTGCTTTGCTCCCTCTTTAACCTCTTCCTGCCTGCACCTTCTCAAACACATTCTCAGCCTGGCCTCCAAGGCTCCTCTCTGCCTTCCCCTGGCCTGACTTTAAGCCTAAAGCTGACAGGGCTCAACACCACAGGAGCAGCAGGGCGCAAGCTTTCTAGACAGCAGCAGAGCCCACCAGGAAGGCCAGGCCTTCGCTCGCCTGACAGCCAGACTTCTCCGGGCACCAGCTAGTGCTCCCGCCTATCTGCCCCGACGCAAAAAATAAAAAAAAAAAAAGACAGGGACCCTGGTTGCACCAGGGCCTACAAACGCCAGTCCCCTGCCTGCTCGGCCTCAGTCTTTTGGGTGGCGTAGTGGCCGCTCCCCCCTTCCCTGCGTGCACCACAAGGCCCTGCCGCTCGAGGCCCCACCTCTTGCCGCAGGTCTCGCGCTCTTGTTGGGTGGGGTGCAACTCATCCTGCGCGCAGGGGTGCCTTTCGCCGTCCACCCACTCACCATTGCCCGGGACCAGGCGGAGACTGCGGTCATGTCAAAGTCCTACGTTAGGTGGGTTCCCCTGACCTAGAGATGAGCCATAACACTGTGTGCAGCACCGAAGGGACAGGGTCCCTCTGAAAACGACTTAGAAACATAGAATGTGTCGGCAGATAAGAACCATTTGGCCCATCTAGTCTGCCCAATATATCTGAATCCTTTGAATAGTCCCTGGCCCTATCTTATATGAAGGATAGCCTTATGCCTATCCCATGCATGCTTAAACTCCTTCACTGTATTTGCAGCTACCACTTCTGCAGGAAGGTTATTCCATGCATCCACTACTCTCTCAGTAAAGTAATACTTCCTCATATTACTTTTAAACCTTTGCCCCTCTAGTTTAAAACGGTGTCCTCTTGTGGTAGTTTTTCTTCTTTTAAATATGCTCTCCTCCTTTACCGAGTTGATTCCCTTTATGTATTTAAAAGTTTCTATCATATCCCCTCTGTCTCTTCTTTCTTCCAAGCTATACATGTTAAGGTCCTTTAACCTTTCCTGGTAAGTTTTTTCCTGCAATCCATGTACTAGTTTAGTAGCTCTTCTCTGAACTCTCTCTAGAGTATCTATATCCTTCTGGAGATATGGCCTCCAGTACTGCGCACGACTGTCCCGTCCCACTACACACCTTGGCTCTATGAATGTTGCAATTAGGAGGGCAGCTGCCGAGCTCCACCCGTCCAGCGTACCTCTGCTACCTCACTTCCAGTAACAGAATGGGGTCCCGCCGTGCATGTTGCGCCCACCTCATGCGCGCACTTGTTAGCTCCTTCACTCTGGTACCATGTGACCAGGCCACGGATCTCCGTAACGTGGGTTGGGTTCCGCTTGCTACTGGAAGCCGACAGCTGGGGAGGGAGCCAGAACATTCACCCCCCCTGGCTACCGGAGGACCCCTCACCTATACCAGGTACTACGTCTTACGACTGCCTGCAGTGTACCTTGCTCTCTTCCTGGGTTACCCATAGCAACGGCTTTACTCCTCCTGCTTGACTTGCCCAGTAGACCTTTTTCTTGTGTAGCTTTGCTTCATAGCCCACATGTGCCTTACTTACTCACCCAAGTTCTTTTGAATAGGCCAGGAGGACAAACATGCGCCCCTTTAAATGACTTCAGACCAGGCTTAGAACACTTGACGCAACATTCCTGAGAAGTCTTGGGCATTGCAGTTCAACGTGAACAATGGTCACATCCTGACCCTAACTACCACTGCTTGGCTGCCCAGGCCTACCTCTACAAGGTAGTAGTCCATATTGGCGTCCTGCAAGTGCTGGCTGATCCCCCCCGAACCCAGGCCTCCCCTGTATTTAGATTGCCGGTGGGTAGGCTGGATCCAAAAAGCCCGGGAACGGCAGCGCACACATTAACTCTTTCCCTACCAGCCTGGAGCAGCCACTAACTCAAAGCGTACTCCTGTAGGCAACCTGCCTACACTCTGACCTCTGCAGGGCGCAGGTTTCATGGCCCGTCGGCTGCTCTGTCGCTTCTCGCTGGCTTCGGCAGTCCGCCTGCGTGCTTCTCGCGCGGTCCCCCAGCCTGGGGAACGCAGCGGAATGTGTTGGCGCGAAGAGACTGAAGAGCAGGAGTGATAGAGCCAAAGCGGCTCAGCAGAGAGCGCTAGCGAATGGCTGGGCCGCGCAGCCTGGGTGGGATGTAGGATAGGGCTAGCTAGGTGGGGGTGGCCTCTCGGCGTGGCTTAGTTGCCGTAGGGGACTGGATGCGTGGCAAGCGTTCCTGAGGGGAAGAGAGAGAGAAAGCGTCAATTTCAAAGGAGGGGGCGTAAAAGGGAAGCAGGCGAAGAAAAGTGGGAGCTGGACTGGTGATTTTGGAGGAGCTAGGTGTGCAGGAGGGCCTGCAGAGTGCTGAGGAAAAAAAAAGAATGTAAAAAAGGCAGAGAGGAGAGTGACCCCTGCTGGAGGAAAAAAGCAAAAGCCTACTGCACCTGGTATTCCCAGGCGGTCTCCCATCCAAGCACTAACCAGGCCCGACCCTGCTTAGCTTTCGAGATCAGACGAGATCGGGCGCATTCAGGGTGGTGTGGCCGTAGGCAGTACTCAGGCTCTCCCTCAACCTTCTTATACTTGTCACCGGCACCCTGGCCCCGCCTTTCCATCACTTTACTACACTCAGCTGTGCTTTTTCACAAGCAACGCCACACACTCGTCTCTCCTCTCTCCCCTCTCTCTCTCTCTCTCTCTCTCTTCCTCTGGCTGGCTCTCTCGCTCTCCTCAACCCCTGCCTCATGCTGCTTTGCTCCCTCTTTAACCTCTTCCTGCCTGCACCTTCTCAAACACATTCTCAGCCTGGCCTCCAAGGCTCCTCTCTGCCTTCCCCTGGCCTGACTTTAAGCCTAAAGCTGACAGGGCTCAACACCACAGGAGCAGCAGGGCGCAAGCTTTCTAGACAGCAGCAGAGCCCACCAGGAAGGCCAGGCCTTCGCTCGCCTGACAGCCAGACTTCTCCGGGCACCAGCTAGTGCTCCCGCCTATCTGCCCCGACGCAAAAAATAAAAAAAAAAAAAGACAGGGACCCTGGTTGCACCAGGGCCTACAAACGCCAGTCCCCTGCCTGCTCGGCCTCAGTCTTTTGGGTGGCGTAGTGGCCGCTCCCCCCTTCCCTGCGTGCACCACAAGGCCCTGCCGCTCGAGGCCCCACCTCTTGCCGCAGGTCTCGCGCTCTTGTTGGGTGGGGTGCAACTCATCCTGCGCGCAGGGGTGCCTTTCGCCGTCCACCCACTCACCATTGCCCGGGACCAGGCGGAGACTGCGGTCATGTCAAAGTCCTACGTTAGGTGGGTTCCCCTGACCTAGAGATGAGCCATAACACTGTGTGCAGCACCCAAGGGACAGGGTCCCTCTGAAAACGACTTAGAAACATAGAATGTGTCGGCAGATAAGAACCATTTGGCCCATCTAGTCTGCCCAATATATCTGAATCCTTTGAATAGTCCCTGGCCCTATCTTATATGAAGGATAGCCTTATGCCTATCCCATGCATGCTTAAACTCCTTCACTGTATTTGCAGCTACCACTTCTGCAGGAAGGTTATTCCATGCATCCACTACTCTCTCAGTAAAGTAATACTTCCTCATATTACTTTTAAACCTTTGCCCCTCTAGTTTAAAACGGTGTCCTCTTGTGGTAGTTTTTCTTCTTTTAAATATGCTCTCCTCCTTTACCGAGTTGATTCCCTTTATGTATTTAAAAGTTTCTATCATATCCCCTCTGTCTCTTCTTTCTTCCAAGCTATACATGTTAAGGTCCTTTAACCTTTCCTGGTAAGTTTTTTCCTGCAATCCATGTACTAGTTTAGTAGCTCTTCTCTGAACTCTCTCTAGAGTATCTATATCCTTCTGGAGATATGGCCTCCAGTACTGCGCACGACTGTCCCGTCCCACTACACACCTTGGCTCTATGAATGTTGCAATTAGGAGGGCAGCTGCCGAGCTCCACCCGTCCAGCGTACCTCTGCTACCTCACTTCCAGTAACAGAATGGGGTCCCGCCGTGCATGTTGCGCCCACCTCATGCGCGCACTTGTTAGCTCCTTCACTCTGGTACCATGTGACCAGGCCACGGATCTCCGTAACGTGGGTTGGGTTCCGCTTGCTACTGGAAGCCGACAGCTGGGGAGGGAGCCAGAACATTCACCCCCCCTGGCTACCGGAGGACCCCTCACCTATACCAGGTACTACGTCTTACGACTGCCTGCAGTGTACCTTGCTCTCTTCCTGGGTTACCCATAGCAACGGCTTTACTCCTCCTGCTTGACTTGCCCAGTAGACCTTTTTCTTGTGTAGCTTTGCTTCATAGCCCACATGTGCCTTACTTACTCACCCAAGTTCTTTTGAATAGGCCAGGAGGACAAACATGCGCCCCTTTAAATGACTTCAGACCAGGCTTAGAACACTTGACGCAACATTCCTGAGAAGTCTTGGGCATTGCAGTTCAACGTGAACAATGGTCACATCCTGACCCTAACTACCACTGCTTGGCTGCCCAGGCCTACCTCTACAAGGTAGTAGTCCATATTGGCGTCCTGCAAGTGCTGGCTGATCCCCCCCGAACCCAGGCCTCCCCTGTATTTAGATTGCCGGTAGGTAGGCTGGATCCAAAAAGCCCGGGAACGGCAGCGCACACATTAACTCTTTCCCTACCAGCCTGGAGCAGCCACTAACTCAAAGCGTACTCCTGTAGGCAACCTGCCTACACTCTGACCTCTGCAGGGCGCAGGTTTCATGGCCCGTCGGCTGCTCTGTCGCTTCTCGCTGGCTTCGGCAGTCCGCCTGCGTGCTTCTCGCGCGGTCCCCCAGCCTGGGGAACGCAGCGGAATGTGTTGGCGCGAAGAGACTGAAGAGCAGGAGTGATAGAGCCAAAGCGGCTCAGCAGAGAGTGCTAGCGAATGGCTGGGCCGCGCAGCCTGGGTGGGATGTAGGATAGGGCTAGCTAGGTGGGGGTGGCCTCTCGGCGTGGCTTAGTTGCCGTAGGGGACTGGATGCGTGGCAAGCGTTCCTGAGGGGAAGAGAGAGAGAAAGCGTCAATTTCAAAGGAGGGGGCGTAAAAGGGAAGCAGGCGAAGAAAAGTGGGAGCTGGACTGGTGATTTTGGAGGAGCTAGGTGTGCAGGAGGGCCTGCAGAGTGCTGAGGAAAAAAAAAGAATGTAAAAAAGGCAGAGAGGAGAGTGACCCCTGCTGGAGGAAAAAAGCAAAAGCCTACAGCACCTGGTATTCCCAGGCGGTCTCCCATCCAAGTACTAACCAGGCCGGACCCTGCTTAGCTTCCGAGATCAGACGAGATCGGGCGCATTCAGGGTGGTGTGGCCGTAGGCAGTACTCAGGCTCTCCCTCAACCTTCTTATACTTGTCACCGGCACCCTGGCCCCGCCTTTCCATCACTTTACTACACTCAGCTGTGCTTTTTCACAAGCAACGCCACACACTCGTCTCTCCTCTCTCCCCTCTCTCTCTCTCTCTCTTCCTCTGGCTGGCTCTCTCGCTCTCCTCAACCCCTGCCTCATGCTGCTTTGCTCCCTCTTTAACCTCTTCCTGCCTGCACCTTCTCAAACACATTCTCAGCCTGGCCTCCAAGGCTCCTCTCTGCCTTCCCCTGGCCTGACTTTAAGCCTAAAGCTGACAGGGCTCAACACCACAGGAGCAGCAGGGCGCAAGCTTTCTAGACAGCAGCAGAGCCCACCAGGAAGGCCAGGCCTTCGCTCGCCTGACAGCCAGACTTCTCCGGGCACCAGCTAGTGCTCCCGCCTATCTGCCCCGACGCAAAAAATAAAAAAAAAAAAAGACAGGGACCCTGGTTGCACCAGGGCCTACAAACGCCAGTCCCCTGCCTGCTCGGCCTCAGTCTTTTGGGTGGCGTAGTGGCCGCTCCCCCCTTCCCTGCGTGCACCACAAGGCCCTGCCGCTCGAGGCCCCACCTCTTGCCGCAGGTCTCGCGCTCTTGTTGGGTGGGGTGCAACTCATCCTGCGCGCAGGGGTGCCTTTCGCCGTCCACCCACTCACCATTGCCCGGGACCAGGCGGAGACTGCGGTCATGTCAAAGTCCTACGTTAGGTGGGTTCCCCTGACCTAGAGATGAGCCATAACACTGTGTGCAGCACCGAAGGGACAGGGTCCCTCTGAAAACGACTTAGAAACATAGAATGTGTCGGCAGATAAGAACCATTTGGCCCATCTAGTCTGCCCAATATATCTGAATCCTTTGAATAGTCCCTGGCCCTATCTTATATGAAGGATAGCCTTATGCCTATCCCATGCATGCTTAAACTCCTTCACTGTATTTGCAGCTACCACTTCTGCAGGAAGGTTATTCCATGCATCCACTACTCTCTCAGTAAAGTAATACTTCCTCATATTACTTTTAAACCTTTGCCCCTCTAGTTTAAAACGGTGTCCTCTTGTGGTAGTTTTTCTTCTTTTAAATATGCTCTCCTCCTTTACCGAGTTGATTCCCTTTATGTATTTAAAAGTTTCTATCATATCCCCTCTGTCTCTTCTTTCTTCCAAGCTATACATGTTAAGGTCCTTTAACCTTTCCTGGTAAGTTTTTTCCTGCAATCCATGTACTAGTTTAGTAGCTCTTCTCTGAACTCTCTCTAGAGTATCTATATCCTTCTGGAGATATGGCCTCCAGTACTGCGCACGACTGTCCCGTCCCACTACACACCTTGGCTCTATGAATGTTGCAATTAGGAGGGCAGCTGCCGAGCTCCACCCGTCCAGCGTACCTCTGCTACCTCACTTCCAGTAACAGAATGGGGTCCCGCCGTGCATGTTGCGCCCACCTCATGCGCGCACTTGTTAGCTCCTTCACTCTGGTACCATGTGACCAGGCCACGGATCTCCGTAACGTGGGTTGGGTTCCGCTTGCTACTGGAAGCCGACAGCTGGGGAGGGAGCCAGAACATTCACCCCCCCTGGCTACCGGAGGACCCCTCACCTATACCAGGTACTACGTCTTACGACTGCCTGCAGTGTACCTTGCTCTCTTCCTGGGTTACCCATAGCAACGGCTTTACTCCTCCTGCTTGACTTGCCCAGTAGACCTTTTTCTTGTGTAGCTTTGCTTCATAGCCCACATGTGCCTTACTTACTCACCCAAGTTCTTTTGAATAGGCCAGGAGGACAAACATGCGCCCCTTTAAATGACTTCAGACCAGGCTTAGAACACTTGACGCAACATTCCTGAGAAGTCTTGGGCATTGCAGTTCAACGTGAACAATGGTCACATCCTGACCCTAACTACCACTGCTTGGCTGCCCAGGCCTACCTCTACAAGGTAGTAGTCCATATTGGCGTCCTGCAAGTGCTGGCTGATCCCCCCCGAACCCAGGCCTCCCCTGTATTTAGATTGCCGGTAGGTAGGCTGGATCCAAAAAGCCCGGGAACGGCAGCGCACACATTAACTCTTTCCCTACCAGCCTGGAGCAGCCACTAACTCAAAGCGTACTCCTGTAGGCAACCTGCCTACACTCTGACCTCTGCAGGGCGCAGGTTTCATGGCCCGTCGGCTGCTCTGTCGCTTCTCGCTGGCTTCGGCAGTCCGCCTGCGTGCTTCTCGCGCGGTCCCCCAGCCTGGGGAACGCAGCGGAATGTGTTGGCGCGAAGAGACTGAAGAGCAGGAGTGATAGAGCCAAAGCGGCTCAGCAGAGAGCGCTAGCGAATGGCTGGGCCGCGCAGCCTGGGTGGGATGTAGGATAGGGCTAGCTAGGTGGGGGTGGCCTCTCGGCGTGGCTTAGTTGCCGTAGGGGACTGGATGCGTGGCAAGCGTTCCTGAGGGGAAGAGAGAGAGAAAGCGTCAATTTCAAAGGAGGGGGCGTAAAAGGGAAGCAGGCGAAGAAAAGTGGGAGCTGGACTGGTGATTTTGGAGGAGCTAGGTGTGCAGGAGGGCCTGCAGAGTGCTGAGGAAAAAAAAAGAATGTAAAAAAGGCAGAGAGGAGAGTGACCCCTGCTGGAGGAAAAAAGCAAAAGCCTACAGCACCTGGTATTCCCAGGCGGTCTCCCATCCAAGTACTAACCAGGCCGGACCCTGCTTAGCTTCCGAGATCAGACGAGATCGGGCGCATTCAGGGTGGTGTGGCCGTAGGCAGTACTCAGGCTCTCCCTCAACCTTCTTATACTTGTCACCGGCACCCTGGCCCCCCCTTTCCATCACTTTACTACACTCAGCTGTGCTTTTTCACAAGCAACGCCACACACTCGTCTCTCCTCTCTCCCCTCTCTCTCTCTCTCTCTTCCTCTGGCTGGCTCTCTCGCTCTCCTCAACCCCTGCCTCATGCTGCTTTGCTCCCTCTTTAACCTCTTCCTGCCTGCACCTTCTCAAACACATTCTCAGCCTGGCCTCCAAGGCTCCTCTCTGCCTTCCCCTGGCCTGACTTTAAGCCTAAAGCTGACAGGGCTCAACACCACAGGAGCAGCAGGGCGCAAGCTTTCTAGACAGCAGCAGAGCCCACCAGGAAGGCCAGGCCTTCGCTCGCCTGACAGCCAGACTTCTCCGGGCACCAGCTAGTGCTCCCGCCTATCTGCCCCGACGCAAAAAATAAAAAAAAAAAAAGACAGGGACCCTGGTTGCACCAGGGCCTACAAACGCCAGTCCCCTGCCTGCTCGGCCTCAGTCTTTTGGGTGGCGTAGTGGCCGCTCCCCCCTTCCCTGCGTGCACCACAAGGCCCTGCCGCTCGAGGCCCCACCTCTTGCCGCAGGTCTCGCGCTCTTGTTGGGTGGGGTGCAACTCATCCTGCGCGCAGGGGTGCCTTTCGCCGTCCACCCACTCACCATTGCCCGGGACCAGGCGGAGACTGCGGTCATGTCAAAGTCCTACGTTAGGTGGGTTCCCCTGACCTAGAGATGAGCCATAACACTGTGTGCAGCACCGAAGGGACAGGGTCCCTCTGAAAACGACTTAGAAACATAGAATGTGTCGGCAGATAAGAACCATTTGGCCCATCTAGTCTGCCCAATATATCTGAATCCTTTGAATAGTCCCTGGCCCTATCTTATATGAAGGATAGCCTTATGCCTATCCCATGCATGCTTAAACTCCTTCACTGTATTTGCAGCTACCACTTCTGCAGGAAGGTTATTCCATGCATCCACTACTCTCTCAGTAAAGTAATACTTCCTCATATTACTTTTAAACCTTTGCCCCTCTAGTTTAAAACGGTGTCTTCTTGTGGTAGTTTTTCTTCTTTTAAATATGCTCTCCTCCTTTACCGAGTTGATTCCCTTTATGTATTTAAAAGTTTCTATCATATCCCCTCTGTCTCTTCTTTCTTCCAAGCTATACATGTTAAGGTCCTTTAACCTTTCCTGGTAAGTTTTTTCCTGCAATCCATGTACTAGTTTAGTAGCTCTTCTCTGAACTCTCTCTAGAGTATCTATATCCTTCTGGAGATATGGCCTCCAGTACTGCGCACGACTGTCCCGTCCCACTACACACCTTGGCTCTATGAATGTTGCAATTAGGAGGGCAGCTGCCGAGCTCCACCCGTCCAGCGTACCTCTGCTACCTCACTTCCAGTAACAGAATGGGGTCCCGCCGTGCATGTTGCGCCCACCTCATGCGCGCACTTGTTAGCTCCTTCACTCTGGTACCATGTGACCAGGCCACGGATCTCCGTAACGTGGGTTGGGTTCCGCTTGCTACTGGAAGCCGACAGCTGGGGAGGGAGCCAGAACATTCACCCCCCCTGGCTACCGGAGGACCCCTCACCTATACCAGGTACTACGTCTTACGACTGCCTGCAGTGTACCTTGCTCTCTTCCTGGGTTACCCATAGCAACGGCTTTACTCCTCCTGCTTGACTTGCCCAGTAGACCTTTTTCTTGTGTAGCTTTGCTTCATAGCCCACATGTGCCTTACTTACTCACCCAAGTTCTTTTGAATAGGCCAGGAGGACAAACATGCGCCCCTTTAAATGACTTCAGACCAGGCTTAGAACACTTGACGCAACATTCCTGAGAAGTCTTGGGCATTGCAGTTCAACGTGAACAATGGTCACATCCTGACCCTAACTACCACTGCTTGGCTGCCCAGGCCTACCTCTACAAGGTAGTAGTCCATATTGGCGTCCTGCAAGTGCTGGCTGATCCCCCCCGAACCCAGGCCTCCCCTGTATTTAGATTGCCGGTGGGTAGGCTGGATCCAAAAAGCCCGGGAACGGCAGCGCACACATTAACTCTTTCCCTACCAGCCTGGAGCAGCCACTAACTCAAAGCGTACTCCTGTAGGCAACCTGCCTACACTCTGACCTCTGCAGGGCGCAGGTTTCATGGCCCGTCGGCTGCTCTGTCGCTTCTCGCTGGCTTCGGCAGTCCGCCTGCGTGCTTCTCGCGCGGTCCCCCAGCCTGGGGAACGCAGCGGAATGTGTTGGCGCGAAGAGACTGAAGAGCAGGAGTGATAGAGCCAAAGCGGCTCAGCAGAGAGCGCTAGCGAATGGCTGGGCCGCGCAGCCTGGGTGGGATGTAGGATAGGGCTAGCTAGGTGGGGGTGGCCTCTCGGCGTGGCTTAGTTGCCGTAGGGGACTGGATGCGTGGCAAGCGTTCCTGAGGGGAAGAGAGAGAGAAAGCATCAATTTCAAAGGAGGGGGCGTAAAAGGGAAGCAGGCGAAGAAAAGTGGGAGCTGGACTGGTGATTTTGGAGGAGCTAGGTGTGCAGGAGGGCCTGCAGAGTGCTGAGGAAAAAAAAAGAATGTAAAAAAGGCAGAGAGGAGAGTGACCCCTGCTGGAGGAAAAAAGCAAAAGCCTACAGCACCTGGTATTCCCAGGCGGTCTCCCATCCAAGTACTAACCAGGCCCGACCCTGCTTAGCTTCCGAGATCAGACTAGATCGGGCGCATTCAGGGTGGTGTGGCCGTAGGCAGTACTCAGGCTCTCCCTCAACCTTCTTATACTTGTCACCGGCACCCTGGCCCCGCCTTTCCATCACTTTACTACACTCAGCTGTGCTTTTTCACAAGCAACGCCACACACTCGTCTCTCCTCTCTCCCCTCTCTCTCTCTCTCTCTTCCTCTGGCTGGCTCTCTCGCTCTCCTCAACCCCTGCCTCATGCTGCTTTGCTCCCTCTTTAACCTCTTCCTGCCTGCACCTTCTCAAACACATTCTCAGCCTGGCCTCCAAGGCTCCTCTCTGCCTTCCCCTGGCCTGACTTTAAGCCTAAAGCTGACAGGGCTCAACACCACAGGAGCAGCAGGGCGCAAGCTTTCTAGACAGCAGCAGAGCCCACCAGGAAGGCCAGGCATTCGCTCGCCTGACAGCCAGACTTCTCCGGGCACCAGCTAGTGCTCCCGCCTATCTGCCCCGACGCAAAAAATAAAAAAAAAAAAAGACAGGGACCCTGGTTGCACCAGGGCCTACAAACGCCAGTCCCCTGCCTGCTCGGCCTCAGTCTTTTGGGTGGCGTAGTGGCCGCTCCCCCCTTCCCTGCGTGCACCACAAGGCCCTGCCGCTCGAGGCCCCACCTCTTGCCGCAGGTCTCGCGCTCTTGTTGGGTGGGGTGCAACTCATCCTGCGCGCAGGGGTGCCTTTCGCCGTCCACCCACTCACCATTGCCCGGGACCAGGCGGAGACTGCGGTCATGTCAAAGTCCTACGTTAGGTGGGTTCCCCTGACCTAGAGATGAGCCATAACACTGTGTGCAGCACCGAAGGGACAGGGTCCCTCTGAAAACGACTTAGAAACATAGAATGTGTCGGCAGATAAGAACCATTTGGCCCATCTAGTCTGCCCAATATATCTGAATCCTTTGAATAGTCCCTGGCCCTATCTTATATGAAGGATAGCCTTATGCCTATCCCATGCATGCTTAAACTCCTTCACTGTATTTGCAGCTACCACTTCTGCAGGAAGGTTATTCCATGCATCCACTACTCTCTCAGTAAAGTAATACTTCCTCATATTACTTTTAAACCTTTGCCCCTCTAGTTTAAAACGGTGTCCTCTTGTGGTAGTTTTTCTTCTTTTAAATATGCTCTCCTCCTTTACCGAGTTGATTCCCTTTATGTATTTAAAAGTTTCTATCATATCCCCTCTGTCTCTTCTTTCTTCCAAGCTATACATGTTAAGGTCCTTTAACCTTTCCTGGTAAGTTTTTTCCTGCAATCCATGTACTAGTTTAGTAGCTCTTCTCTGAACTCTCTCTAGAGTATCTATATCCTTCTGGAGATATGGCCTCCAGTACTGCGCACGACTGTCCCGTCCCACTACACACCTTGGCTCTATGAATGTTGCAATTAGGAGGGCAGCTGCCGAGCTCCACCCGTCCAGCGTACCTCTGCTACCTCACTTCCAGTAACAGAATGGGGTCCCGCCGTGCATGTTGCGCCCACCTCATGCGCGCACTTGTTAGCTCCTTCACTCTGGTACCATGTGACCAGGCCACGGATCTCCGTAACGTGGGTTGGGTTCCGCTTGCTACTGGAAGCCGACAGCTGGGGAGGGAGCCAGAACATTCACCCCCCCTGGCTACCGGAGGACCCCTCACCTATACCAGGTACTACGTCTTACGACTGCCTGCAGTGTACCTTGCTCTCTTCCTGGGTTACCCATAGCAACGGCTTTACTCCTCCTGCTTGACTTGCCCAGTAGACCTTTTTCTTGTGTAGCTTTGCTTCATAGCCCACATGTGCCTTACTTACTCACCCAAGTTCTTTTGAATAGGCCAGGAGGACAAACATGCGCCCCTTTAAATGACTTCAGACCAGGCTTAGAACACTTGACGCAACATTCCTGAGAAGTCTTGGGCATTGCAGTTCAACGTGAACAATGGTCACATCCTGACCCTAACTACCACTGCTTGGCTGCCCAGGCCTACCTCTACAAGGTAGTAGTCCATATTGGCGTCCTGCAAGTGCTGGCTGATCCCCCCCGAACCCAGGCCTCCCCTGTATTTAGATTGCCGGTGGGTAGGCTGGATCCAAAAAGCCCGGGAACGGCAGCGCACACATTAACTCTTTCCCTACCAGCCTGGAGCAGCCACTAACTCAAAGCGTACTCCTGTAGGCAACCTGCCTACACTCTGACCTCTGCAGGGCGCAGGTTTCATGGCCCGTCGGCTGCTCTGTCGCTTCTCGCTGGCTTTGGCAGTCCGCCTGCGTGCTTCTCGCGCGGTCCCCCAGCCTGGGGAACGCAGCGGAATGTGTTGGCGCGAAGAGACTGAAGAGCAGGAGTGATAGAGCCAAAGCGGCTCAGCAGAGAGCGCTAGCGAATGGCTGGGCCGCGCAGCCTGGGTGGGATGTAGGATAGGGCTAGCTAGGTGGGGGTGGCCTCTCGGCGTGGCTTAGTTGCCGTAGGGGACTGGATGCGTGGCAAGCATTCCTGAGGGGAAGAGAGAGAGAAAGCGTCAATTTCAAAGGAGGGGGCGTAAAAGGGAAGCAGGCGAAGAAAAGTGGGAGCTGGACTGGTGATTTTGGAGAAGCTAGGTGTGCAGGAGGGCCTGCAGAGTGCTGAGGAAAAAAAAAGAATGTAAAAAAGGCAGAGAGGAGAGTGACCCCTGCTGGAGGAAAAAAGCAAAAGCCTACGGCACCTGGTATTCCCAGGCGGTCTCCCATCCAAGTACTAACCAGGCCCGACCCTGCTTAGCTTCCGAGATCAGACGAGATTGGGCGCATTCAGGGTGGTGTGGCCGTAGGCAGTACTCAGGCTCTCCCTCAACCTTCTTATACTTGTCACCGGCACCCTGGCCCCGCCTTTCCATCACTTTACTACACTCAGCTGTGCTTTTTCACAAGCAACGCCACACACTCGTCTCTCCTCTCTCCCCTCTCTCTCTCTCTCTCTTCCTCTGGCTGGCTCTCTCGCTCTCCTCAACCCCTGCCTCATGCTGCTTTGCTCCCTCTTTAACCTCTTCCTGCCTGCACCTTCTCAAACACATTCTCAGCCTGGCCTCCAAGGCTCCTCTCTGCCTTCCCCTGGCCTGACTTTAAGCCTAAAGCTGACAGGGCTCAACACCACAGGAGCAGCAGGGCGCAAGCTTTCTAGACAGCAGCAGAGCCCACCAGGAAGGCCAGGCCTTCGCTCGCCTGACAGCCAGACTTCTCCGGGCACCAGCTAGTGCTCCCGCCTATCTGCCCCGACGCAAAAAATAAAAAAAAAAAAAGACAGGGACCCTGGTTGCACCAGGGCCTACAAACGCCAGTCCCCTGCCTGCTCGGCCTCAGTCTTTTGGGTGGCGTAGTGGCCGCTCCCCCCTTCCCTGCGTGCACCACAAGGCCCTGCCGCTCGAGGCCCCACCTCTTGCCGCAGGTCTCGCGCTCTTGTTGGGTGGGGTGCAACTCATCCTGCGCGCAGGGGTGCCTTTCGCCGTCCACCCACTCACCATTGCCCGGGACCAGGCGGAGACTGCGGTCATGTCAAAGTCCTACGTTAGGTGGGTTCCCCTGACCTAGAGATGAGCCATAACACTGTGTGCAGCACCCAAGGGACAGGGTCCCTCTGAAAACGACTTAGAAACATAGAATGTGTCGGCAGATAAGAACCATTTGGCCCATCTAGTCTGCCCAATATATCTGAATCCTTTGAATAGTCCCTGGCCCTATCTTATATGAAGGATAGCCTTATGCCTATCCCATGCATGCTTAAACTCCTTCACTGTATTTGCAGCTACCACTTCTGCAGGAAGGTTATTCCATGCATCCACTACTCTCTCAGTAAAGTAATACTTCCTCATATTACTTTTAAACCTTTGCCCCTCTAGTTTAAAACGGTGTCCTCTTGTGGTAGTTTTTCTTCTTTTAAATATGCTCTCCTCCTTTACCGAGTTGATTCCCTTTATGTATTTAAAAGTTTCTATCATATCCCCTCTGTCTCTTCTTTCTTCCAAGCTATACATGTTAAGGTCCTTTAACCTTTCCTGGTAAGTTTTTTCCTGCAATCCATGTACTAGTTTAGTAGCTCTTCTCTGAACTCTCTCTAGAGTATCTATATCCTTCTGGAGATATGGCCTCCAGTACTGCGCACGACTGTCCCGTCCCACTACACACCTTGGCTCTATGAATGTTGCAATTAGGAGGGCAGCTGCCGAGCTCCACCCGTCCAGCGTACCTCTGCTACCTCACTTCCAGTAACAGAATGGGGTCCCGCCGTGCATGTTGCGCCCACCTCATGCGCGCACTTGTTAGCTCCTTCACTCTGGTACCATGTGACCAGGCCACGGATCTCCGTAACGTGGGTTGGGTTCCGCTTGCTACTGGAAGCCGACAGCTGGGGAGGGAGCCAGAACATTCACCCCCCCTGGCTACCGGAGGACCCCTCACCTATACCAGGTACTACGTCTTACGACTGCCTGCAGTGTACCTTGCTCTCTTCCTGGGTTACCCATAGCAACGGCTTTACTCCTCCTGCTTGACTTGCCCAGTAGACCTTTTTCTTGTGTAGCTTTGCTTCATAGCCCACATGTGCCTTACTTACTCACCCAAGTTCTTTTGAATAGGCCAGGAGGACAAACATGCGCCCCTTTAAATGACTTCAGACCAGGCTTAGAACACTTGACGCAACATTCCTGAGAAGTCTTGGGCATTGCAGTTCAACGTGAACAATGGTCACATCCTGACCCTAACTACCACTGCTTGGCTGCCCAGGCCTACCTCTACAAGGTAGTAGTCCATATTGGCGTCCTGCAAGTGCTGGCTGATCCCCCCCGAACCCAGGCCTCCCCTGTATTTAGATTGCCGGTGGGTAGGCTGGATCCAAAAAGCCCGGGAACGGCAGCGCACACATTAACTCTTTCCCTACCAGCCTGGAGCAGCCACTAACTCAAAGCGTACTCCTGTAGGCAACCTGCCTACACTCTGACCTCTGCAGGGCGCAGGTTTCATGGCCCGTCGGCTGCTCTGTCGCTTCTCGCTGGCTTCGGCAGTCCGCCTGCGTGCTTCTCGCGCGGTCCCCCAGCCTGGGGAACGCAGCGGAATGTGTTGGCGCGAAGAGACTGAAGAGCAGGAGTGATAGAGCCAAAGCGGCTCAGCAGAGAGCGCTAGCGAATGGCTGGGCCGCGCAGCCTGGGTGGGATGTAGGATAGGGCTAGCTAGGTGGGGGTGGCCTCTCGGCGTGGCTTAGTTGCCGTAGGGGACTGGATGCGTGGCAAGCCTTCCTGAGGGGAAGAGAGAGAGAAAGCGTCAATTTCAAAGGAGGGGGCGTAAAAGGGAAGCAGGCGAAGAAAAGTGGGAGCTGGACTGGTGATTTTGGAGGAGCTAGGTGTGCAGGAGGGCCTGCAGAGTGCTGAGGAAAAAAAAAGAATGTAAAAAAGGCAGAGAGGAGAGTGACCCCTGCTGGAGGAAAAAAGCAAAAGCCTACAGCACCTGGTATTCCCAGGCGGTCTCCCATCCAAGTACTAACCAGGCCCGACCCTGCTTAGCTTCCGAGATCAGACAAGATCGGGCGCATTCAGGGTGGTGTGGCCGTAGGCAGTACTCAGGCTCTCCCTCAACCTTCTTATACTTGTCACCGGCACCCTGGCCCCGCCTTTCCATCACTTTACTACACTCAGCTGTGCTTTTTCACAAGCAACGCCACACACTCGTCTCTCCTCTCTCCCCTCTCTCTCTCTCTCTCTCTCTCTTCCTCTGGCTGGCTCTCTCGCTCTCCTCAACCCCTGCCTCATGCTGCTTTGCTCCCTCTTTAACCTCTTCCTGCCTGCACCTTCTCAAACACATTCTCAGCCTGGCCTCCAAGGCTCCTCTCTGCCTTCCCCTGGCCTGACTTTAAGCCTAAAGCTGACAGGGCTCAACACCACAGGAGCAGCAGGGCGCAAGCTTTCTAGACAGCAGCAGAGCCCACCAGGAAGGCCAGGCCTTCGCTCGCCTGACAGCCAGACTTCTCCGGGCACCAGCTAGTGCTCCCGCCTATCTGCCCCGACGCAAAAAATAAAAAAAAAAAAAAAGACAGGGACCCTGGTTGCACCAGGGCCTACAAACGCCAGTCCCCTGCCTGCTCGGCCTCAGTCTTTTGGGTGGCGTAGTGGCCGCTCCCCCCTTCCCTGCGTGCACCACAAGGCCCTGCCGCTCGAGGCCCCACCTCTTGCCGCAGGTCTCGCGCTCTTGTTGGGTGGGGTGCAACTCATCCTGCGCGCAGGGGTGCCTTTCGCCGTCCACCCACTCACCATTGCCCGGGACCAGGCGGAGACTGCGGTCATGTCAAAGTCCTACGTTAGGTGGGTTCCCCTGACCTAGAGATGAGCCATAACACTGTGTGCAGCACCCAAGGGACAGGGTCCCTCTGAAAACGACTTAGAAACATAGAATGTGTCGGCAGATAAGAACCATTTGGCCCATCTAGTCTGCCCAATATATCTGAATCCTTTGAATAGTCCCTGGCCCTATCTTATATGAAGGATAGCCTTATGCCTATCCCATGCATGCTTAAACTCCTTCACTGTATTTGCAGCTACCACTTCTGCAGGAAGGTTATTCCATGCATCCACTACTCTCTCAGTAAAGTAATACTTCCTCATATTACTTTTAAACCTTTGCCCCTCTAGTTTAAAACGGTGTCCTCTTGTGGTAGTTTTTCTTCTTTTAAATATGCTCTCCTCCTTTACCGAGTTGATTCCCTTTATGTATTTAAAAGTTTCTATCATATCCCCTCTGTCTCTTCTTTCTTCCAAGCTATACATGTTAAGGTCCTTTAACCTTTCCTGGTAAGTTTTTTCCTGCAATCCATGTACTAGTTTAGTAGCTCTTCTCTGAACTCTCTCTAGAGTATCTATATCCTTCTGGAGATATGGCCTCCAGTACTGCGCACGACTGTCCCGTCCCACTACACACCTTGGCTCTATGAATGTTGCAATTAGGAGGGCAGCTGCCGAGCTCCACCCGTCCAGCGTACCTCTGCTACCTCACTTCCAGTAACAGAATGGGGTCCCGCCGTGCATGTTGCGCCCACCTCATGCGCGCACTTGTTAGCTCCTTCACTCTGGTACCATGTGACCAGGCCACGGATCTCCGTAACGTGGGTTGGGTTCCGCTTGCTACTGGAAGCCGACAGCTGGGGAGGGAGCCAGAACATTCACCCCCCCTGGCTACCGGAGGACCCCTCACCTATACCAGGTACTACGTCTTACGACTGCCTGCAGTGTACCTTGCTCTCTTCCTGGGTTACCCATAGCAACGGCTTTACTCCTCCTGCTTGACTTGCCCAGTAGACCTTTTTCTTGTGTAGCTTTGCTTCATAGCCCACATGTGCCTTACTTACTCACCCAAGTTCTTTTGAATAGGCCAGGAGGACAAACATGCGCCCCTTTAAATGACTTCAGACCAGGCTTAGAACACTTGACGCAACATTCCTGAGAAGTCTTGGGCATTGCAGTTCAACGTGAACAATGGTCACATCCTGACCCTAACTACCACTGCTTGGCTGCCCAGGCCTACCTCTACAAGGTAGTAGTCCATATTGGCGTCCTGCAAGTGCTGGCTGATCCCCCCCGAACCCAGGCCTCCCCTGTATTTAGATTGCCGGTGGGTAGGCTGGATCCAAAAAGCCCGGGAACGGCAGCGCACACATTAACTCTTTCCCTACCAGCCTGGAGCAGCCACTAACTCAAAGCGTACTCCTGTAGGCAACCTGCCTACACTCTGACCTCTGCAGGGCGCAGGTTTCATGGCCCGTCGGCTGCTCTGTCGCTTCTCGCTGGCTTCGGCAGTCCGCCTGCGTGCTTCTCGCGCGGTCCCCCAGCCTGGGGAACGCAGCGGAATGTGTTGGCGCGAAGAGACTGAAGAGCAGGAGTGATAGAGCCAAAGCGGCTCAGCAGAGAGCGCTAGCGAATGGCTGGGCCGCGCAGCCTGGGTGGGATGTAGGATAGGGCTAGCTAGGTGGGGGTGGCCTCTCGGCGTGGCTTAGTTGCCGTAGGGGACTGGATGCGTGGCAAGCGTTCCTGAGGGGAAGAGAGAGAGAGAGAGAGAAAGCGTCAATTTCAAAGGAGGGGGCGTAAAAGGGAAGCAGGCGAAGAAAAGTGGGAGCTGGACTGGTGATTTTGGAGGAGCTAGGTGTGCAGGAGGGCCTGCAGAGTGCTGAGGAAAAAAAAAGAATGTAAAAAAGGCAGAGAGGAGAGTGACCCCTGCGGGAGGAAAAAAGCAAAAGCCTACAGCACCTGGTATTCCCAGGCGGTCTCCCATCCAAGTACTAACCAGGCCCGACCCTGCTTAGCTTCCGAGATCAGACGAGATCAGGCGCATTCAGGGTGGTGTGGCCGTAGGCAGTACTCAGGCTCTCCCTCAACCTTCTTATACTTGTCACCGGCACCCTGGCCCCGCCTTTCCATCACTTTACTACACTCAGCTGTGCTTTTTCACAAGCAACGCCACACACTCGTCTCTCCTCTCTCCCCTCTCTCTCTCTCTCTCTCTCTTCCTCTGGCTGGCTCTCTCGCTCTCCTCAACCCCTGCCTCATGCTGCTTTGCTCCCTCTTTAACCTCTTCCTGCCTGCACCTTCTCAAACACATTCTCAGCCTGGCCTCCAAGGCTCCTCTCTGCCTTCCCCTGGCCTGACTTTAAGCCTAAAGCTGACAGGGCTCAACACCACAGGAGCAGCAGGGCGCAAGCTTTCTAGACAGCAGCAGAGCCCACCAGGAAGGCCAGGCCTTCGCTCGCCTGACAGCCAGACTTCTCCGGGCACCAGCTAGTGCTCCCGCCTATCTGCCCCGACGCAAAAAATAAAAAAAAAAAAAGACAGGGACCCTGGTTGCACCAGGGCCTACAAACGCCAGTCCCCTGCCTGCTCGGCCTCAGTCTTTTGGGTGGCGTAGTGGCCGCTCCCCCCTTCCCTGCGTGCACCACAAGGCCCTGCCGCTCGAGGCCCCACCTCTTGCCGCAGGTCTCGCGCTCTTGTTGGGTGGGGTGCAACTCATCCTGCGCGCAGGGGTGCCTTTCGCCGTCCACCCACTCACCATTGCCCGGGACCAGGCGGAGACTGCGGTCATGTCAAAGTCCTACGTTAGGTGGGTTCCCCTGACCTAGAGATGAGCCATAACACTGTGTGCAGCACCCAAGGGACAGGGTCCCTCTGAAAACGACTTAGAAACATAGAATGTGTCGGCAGATAAGAACCATTTGGCCCATCTAGTCTGCCCAATATATCTGAATCCTTTGAATAGTCCCTGGCCCTATCTTATATGAAGGATAGCCTTATGCCTATCCCATGCATGCTTAAACTCCTTCACTGTATTTGCAGCTACCACTTCTGCAGGAAGGTTATTCCATGCATCCACTACTCTCTCAGTAAAGTAATACTTCCTCATATTACTTTTAAACCTTTGCCCCTCTAGTTTAAAACGGTGTCCTCTTGTGGTAGTTTTTCTTCTTTTAAATATGCTCTCCTCCTTTACCGAGTTGATTCCCTTTATGTATTTAGAAGTTTCTATCATATCCCCTCTGTCTCTTCTTTCTTCCAAGCTATACATGTTAAGGTCCTTTAACCTTTCCTGGTAAGTTTTTTCCTGCAATCCATGTACTAGTTTAGTAGCTCTTCTCTGAACTCTCTCTAGAGTATCTATATCCTTCTGGAGATATGGCCTCCAGTACTGCGCACGACTGTCCCGTCCCACTACACACCTTGGCTCTATGAATGTTGCAATTAGGAGGGCAGCTGCCGAGCTCCACCCGTCCAGCGTACCTCTGCTACCTCACTTCCAGTAACAGAATGGGGTCCCGCCGTGCATGTTGCGCCCACCTCATGCGCGCACTTGTTAGCTCCTTCACTCTGGTACCATGTGACCAGGCCACGGATCTCCGTAACGTGGGTTGGGTTCCGCTTGCTACTGGAAGCCGACAGCTGGGGAGGGAGCCAGAACATTCACCCCCCCTGGCTACCGGAGGACCCCTCACCTATACCAGGTACTACGTCTTACGACTGCCTGCAGTGTACCTTGCTCTCTTCCTGGGTTACCCATAGCAACGGCTTTACTCCTCCTGCTTGACTTGCCCAGTAGACCTTTTTCTTGTGTAGCTTTGCTTCATAGCCCACATGTGCCTTACTTACTCACCCAAGTTCTTTTGAATAGGCCAGGAGGACAAACATGCGCCCCTTTAAATGACTTCAGACCAGGCTTAGAACACTTGACGCAACATTCCTGAGAAGTCTTGGGCATTGCAGTTCAACGTGAACAATGGTCACATCCTGACCCTAACTACCACTGCTTGGCTGCCCAGGCCTACCTCTACAAGGTAGTAGTCCATATTGGCGTCCTGCAAGTGCTGGCTGATCCCCCCCGAACCCAGGCCTCCCCTGTATTTAGATTGCCGGTGGGTAGGCTGGATCCAAAAAGCCCGGGAACGGCAGCGCACACATTAACTCTTTCCCTACCAGCCTGGAGCAGCCACTAACTCAAAGCGTACTCCTGTAGGCAACCTGCCTACACTCTGACCTCTGCAGGGCGCAGGTTTCATGGCCCGTCGGCTGCTCTGTCGCTTCTCGCTGGCTTCGGCAGTCCGCCTGCGTGCTTCTCGCGCGGTCCCCCAGCCTGGGGAACGCAGCGGAATGTGTTGGCGCGAAGAGACTGAAGAGCAGGAGTGATAGAGCCAAAGCGGCTCAGCAGAGAGCGCTAGCGAATGGCTGGGCCGCGCAGCCTGGGTGGGATGTAGGATAGGGCTAGCTAGGTGGGGGTGGCCTCTCGGCGTGGCTTAGTTGCCGTAGGGGACTGGATGCGTGGCAAGCGTTCCTGAGGGGAAGAGAGAGAGAGAGAAAGCGTCAATTTCAAAGGAGGGGGCGTAAAAGGGAAGCAGGCGAAGAAAAGTGGGAGCTGGACTGGTGATTTTGGAGGAGCTAGGTGTGCAGGAGGGCCTGCAGAGTGCTGAGGAAAAAAAAAGAATGTAAAAAAGGCAGAGAGGAGAGTGACCCCTGCTGGAGGAAAAAAGCAAAAGCCTACAGCACCTGGTATTCCCAGGCGGTCTCCCATCCAAGTACTAACCAGGCCCGACCCTGCTTAGCTTCCGAGATCAGACGAGATCGGGCGCATTCAGGGTGGTGTGGCCGTAGGCAGTACTCAGGCTCTCCCTCAACCTTCTTATACTTGTCACCGGCACCCTGGCCCCGCCTTTCCATCACTTTACTACACTCAGCTGTGCTTTTTCACAAGCAACGCCACACACTCGTCTCTCCTCTCTCCCCTCTCTCTCTCTCTCTCTCTCTTCCTCTGGCTGGCTCTCTCGCTCTCCTCAACCCCTGCCTCATGCTGCTTTGCTCCCTCTTTAACCTCTTCCTGCCTGCACCTTCTCAAACACATTCTCAGCCTGGCCTCCAAGGCTCCTCTCTGCCTTCCCCTGGCCTGACTTTAAGCCTAAAGCTGACAGGGCTCAACACCACAGGAGCAGCAGGGCGCAAGCTTTCTAGACAGCAGCAGAGCCCACCAGGAAGGCCAGGCCTTCGCTCGCCTGACAGCCAGACTTCTCCGGGCACCAGCTAGTGCTCCCGCCTATCTGCCCCGACGCAAAAAATAAAAAAAAAAAAAGACAGGGACCCTGGTTGCACCAGGGCCTACAAACGCCAGTCCCCTGCCTGCTCGGCCTCAGTCTTTTGGGTGGCGTAGTGGCCGCTCCCCCCTTCCCTGCGTGCACCACAAGGCCCTGCCGCTCGAGGCCCCACCTCTTGCCGCAGGTCTCGCGCTCTTGTTGGGTGGGGTGCAACTCATCCTGCGCGCAGGGGTGCCTTTCGCCGTCCACCCACTCACCATTGCCCGGGACCAGGCGGAGACTGCGGTCATGTCAAAGTCCTACGTTAGGTGGGTTCCCCTGACCTAGAGATGAGCCATAACACTGTGTGCAGCACAGAAGGGACAGGGTCCCTCTGAAAACGACTTAGAAACATAGAATGTGTCGGCAGATAAGAACCATTTGGCCCATCTAGTCTGCCCAATATATCTGAATCCTTTGAATAGTCCCTGGCCCTATCTTATATGAAGGATAGCCTTATGCCTATCCCATGCATGCTTAAACTCCTTCACTGTATTTGCAGCTACCACTTCTGCAGGAAGGTTATTCCATGCATCCACTACTCTCTCAGTAAAGTAATACTTCCTCATATTACTTTTAAACCTTTGCCCCTCTAGTTTAAAACGGTGTCCTCTTGTGGTAGTTTTTCTTCTTTTAAATATGCTCTCCTCCTTTACCGAGTTGATTCCCTTTATGTATTTAAAAGTTTCTATCATATCCCCTCTGTCTCTTCTTTCTTCCAAGCTATACATGTTAAGGTCCTTTAACCTTTCCTGGTAAGTTTTTTCCTGCAATCCATGTACTAGTTTAGTAGCTCTTCTCTGAACTCTCTCTAGAGTATCTATATCCTTCTGGAGATATGGCCTCCAGTACTGCGCACGACTGTCCCGTCCCACTACACACCTTGGCTCTATGAATGTTGCAATTAGGAGGGCAGCTGCCGAGCTCCACCCGTCCAGCGTACCTCTGCTACCTCACTTCCAGTAACAGAATGGGGTCCCGCCGTGCATGTTGCGCCCACCTCATGCGCGCACTTGTTAGCTCCTTCACTCTGGTACCATGTGACCAGGCCACGGATCTCCGTAACGTGGGTTGGGTTCCGCTTGCTACTGGAAGCCGACAGCTGGGGAGGGAGCCAGAACATTCACCCCCCCTGGCTACCGGAGGACCCCTCACCTATACCAGGTACTACGTCTTACGACTGCCTGCAGTGTACCTTGCTCTCTTCCTGGGTTACCCATAGCAACGGCTTTACTCCTCCTGCTTGACTTGCCCAGTAGACCTTTTTCTTGTGTAGCTTTGCTTCATAGCCCACATGTGCCTTACTTACTCACCCAAGTTCTTTTGAATAGGCCAGGAGGACAAACATGCGCCCCTTTAAATGACTTCAGACCAGGCTTAGAACACTTGACGCAACATTCCTGAGAAGTCTTGGGCATTGCAGTTCAACGTGAACAATGGTCACATCCTGACCCTAACTACCACTGCTTGGCTGCCCAGGCCTACCTCTACAAGGTAGTAGTCCATATTGGCGTCCTGCAAGTGCTGGCTGATCCCCCCCGAACCCAGGCCTCCCCTGTATTTAGATTGCCGGTGGGTAGGCTGGATCCAAAAAGCCCGGGAACGGCAGCGCACACATTAACTCTTTCCCTACCAGCCTGGAGCAGCCACTAACTCAAAGCGTACTCCTGTAGGCAACCTGCCTACACTCTGACCTCTGCAGGGCGCAGGTTTCATGGCCCGTCGGCTGCTCTGTCGCTTCTCGCTGGCTTCGGCAGTCCGCCTGCGTGCTTCTCGCGCGGTCCCCCAGCCTGGGGAACGCAGCGGAATGTGTTGGCGCGAAGAGACTGAAGAGCAGGAGTGATAGAGCCAAAGCGGCTCAGCAGAGAGCGCTAGCGAATGGCTGGGCCGCGCAGCCTGGGTGGGATGTAGGATAGGGCTAGCTAGGTGGGGGTGGCCTCTCGGCGTGGCTTAGTTGCCGTAGGGGACTGGATGCGTGGCAAGCGTTCCTGAGGGGAAGAGAGAGAGAGAGAGAGAAAGCGTCAATTTCAAAGGAGGGGGCGTAAAAGGGAAGCAGGCGAAGAAAAGTGGGAGCTGGACTGGTGATTTTGGAGGAGCTAGGTGTGCAGGAGGGCCTGCAGAGTGCTGAGGAAAAAAAAAGAATGTAAAAAAGGCAGAGAGGAGAGTGACCCCTGCGGGAGGAAAAAAGCAAAAGCCTACAGCACCTGGTATTCCCAGGCGGTCTCCCATCCAAGTACTAACCAGGCCCGACCCTGCTTAGCTTCCGAGATCAGACGAGATCGGACGCATTCAGGGTGGTGTGGCCGTAGGCAGTACTCAGGCTCTCCCTCAACCTTCTTATACTTGTCACCGGCACCCTGGCCCCGCCTTTCCATCACTTTACTACACTCAGCTGTGCTTTTTCACAAGCAACGCCACACACTCGTCTCTCCTCTCTCCCCTCTCTCTCTCTCTCTCTCTTCCTCTGGCTGGCTCGCTGGCTCTCTCGCTCTCCTCAACCCCTGCCTCATGCTGCTTTGCTCCCTCTTTAACCTCTTCCTGCCTGCACCTTCTCAAACACATTCTCAGCCTGGCCTCCAAGGCTCCTCTCTGCCTTCCCCTGGCCTGACTTTAAGCCTAAAGCTGACAGGGCTCAACACCACAGGAGCAGCAGGGCGCAAGCTTTCTAGACAGCAGCAGAGCCCACCAGGAAGGCCAGGCCTTCGCTCGCCTGACAGCCAGACTTCTCCGGGCACCAGCTAGTGCTCCCGCCTATCTGCCCCGACGCAAAAAATAAAAAAAAAAAAAGACAGGGACCCTGGTTGCACCAGGGCCTACAAACGCCAGTCCCCTGCCTGCTCGGCCTCAGTCTTTTGGGTGGCGTAGTGGCCGCTCCCCCCTTCCCTGCGTGCACCACAAGGCCCTGCCGCTCGAGGCCCCACCTCTTGCCGCAGGTCTCGCGCTCTTGTTGGGTGGGGTGCAACTCATCCTGCGCGCAGGGGTGCCTTTCGCCGTCCACCCACTCACCATTGCCCGGGACCAGGCGGAGACTGCGGTCATGTCAAAGTCCTACGTTAGGTGGGTTCCCCTGACCTAGAGATGAGCCATAACACTGTGTGCAGCACCGAAGGGACAGGGTCCCTCTGAAAACGACTTAGAAACATAGAATGTGTCGGCAGATAAGAACCATTTGGCCCATCTAGTCTGCCCAATATATCTGAATCCTTTGAATAGTCCCTGGCCCTATCTTATATGAAGGATAGCCTTATGCCTATCCCATGCATGCTTAAACTCCTTCACTGTATTTGCAGCTACCACTTCTGCAGGAAGGTTATTCCATGCATCCACTACTCTCTCAGTAAAGTAATACTTCCTCATATTACTTTTAAACCTTTGCCCCTCTAGTTTAAAACGGTGTCCTCTTGTGGTAGTTTTTCTTCTTTTAAATATGCTCTCCTCCTTTACCGAGTTGATTCCCTTTATGTATTTAAAAGTTTCTATCATATCCCCTCTGTCTCTTCTTTCTTCCAAGCTATACATGTTAAGGTCCTTTAACCTTTCCTGGTAAGTTTTTTCCTGCAATCCATGTACTAGTTTAGTAGCTCTTCTCTGAACTCTCTCTAGAGTATCTATATCCTTCTGGAGATATGGCCTCCAGTACTGCGCACGACTGTCCCGTCCCACTACACACCTTGGCTCTATGAATGTTGCAATTAGGAGGGCAGCTGCCGAGCTCCACCCGTCCAGCGTACCTCTGCTACCTCACTTCCAGTAACAGAATGGGGTCCCGCCGTGCATGTTGCGCCCACCTCATGCGCGCACTTGTTAGCTCCTTCACTCTGGTACCATGTGACCAGGCCACGGATCTCCGTAACGTGGGTTGGGTTCCGCTTGCTACTGGAAGCCGACAGCTGGGGAGGGAGCCAGAACATTCACCCCCCCTGGCTACCGGAGGACCCCTCACCTATACCAGGTACTACGTCTTACGACTGCCTGCAGTGTACCTTGCTCTCTTCCTGGGTTACCCATAGCAACGGCTTTACTCCTCCTGCTTGACTTGCCCAGTAGACCTTTTTCTTGTGTAGCTTTGCTTCATAGCCCACATGTGCCTTACTTACTCACCCAAGTTCTTTTGAATAGGCCAGGAGGACAAACATGCGCCCCTTTAAATGACTTCAGACCAGGCTTAGAACACTTGACGCAACATTCCTGAGAAGTCTTGGGCATTGCAGTTCAACGTGAACAATGGTCACATCCTGACCCTAACTACCACTGCTTGGCTGCCCAGGCCTACCTCTACAAGGTAGTAGTCCATATTGGCGTCCTGCAAGTGCTGGCTGATCCCCCCCGAACCCAGGCCTCCCCTGTATTTAGATTGCCGGTGGGTAGGCTGGATCCAAAAAGCCCGGGAACGGCAGCGCACACATTAACTCTTTCCCTACCAGCCTGGAGCAGCCACTAACTCAAAGCGTACTCCTGTAGGCAACCTGCCTACACTCTGACCTCTGCAGGGCGCAGGTTTCATGGCCCGTCGGCTGCTCTGTCGCTTCTCGCTGGCTTCGGCAGTCCGCCTGCGTGCTTCTCGCGCGGTCCCCCAGCCTGGGGAACGCAGCGGAATGTGTTGGCGCGAAGAGACTGAAGAGCAGGAGTGATAGAGCCAAAGCGGCTCAGCAGAGAGCGCTAGCGAATGGCTGGGCCGCGCAGCCTGGGTGGGATGTAGGATAGGGCTAGCTAGGTGGGGGTGGCCTCTCGGCGTGGCTTAGTTGCCGTAGGGGACTGGATGCGTGGCAAGCGTTCCTGAGGGGAAGAGAGAGAGAAAGCGTCAATTTCAAAGGAGGGGGCGTAAAAGGGAAGCAGGCGAAGAAAAGTGGGAGCTGGACTGGTGATTTTGGAGGAGCTAGGTGTGCAGGAGGGCCTGCAGAGTGCTGAGGAAAAAAAAAGAATGTAAAAAAGGCAGAGAGGAGAGTGACCCCTGCTGGAGGAAAAAAGCAAAAGCCTACAGCACCTGGTATTCCCAGGCGGTCTCCCATCCAAGTACTAACCAGGCCCGACCCTGCTTAGCTTCCGAGATCAGACGAGATCGGGCGCATTCAGGGTGGTGTGGCCGTAGGCAGTACTCAGGCTCTCCCTCAACCTTCTTATACTTGTCACCGGCACCCTGGCCCCGCCTTTCCATCACTTTACTACACTCAGCTGTGCTTTTTCACAAGCAACGCCACACACTCGTCTCTCCCCTCTCTCTCTCTCTCTCTCTCTTCCTCTGGCTGGCTCTCTCGCTCTCCTCAACCCCTGCCTCATGCTGCTTTGCTCCCTCTTTAACCTCTTCCTGCCTGCACCTTCTCAAACACATTCTCAGCCTGGCCTCCAAGGCTCCTCTCTGCCTTCCCCTGGCCTGACTTTAAGCCTAAAGCTGACAGGGCTCAACACCACAGGAGCAGCAGGGCGCAAGCTTTCTAGACAGCAGCAGAGCCCACCAGGAAGGCCAGGCCTTCGCTCGCCTGACAGCCAGACTTCTCCGGGCACCAGCTAGTGCTCCCGCCTATCTGCCCCGACGCAAAAAATAAAAAAAAAAAAAGACAGGGACCCTGGTTGCACCAGGGCCTACAAACGCCAGTCCCCTGCCTGCTCGGCCTCAGTCTTTTGGGTGGCGTAGTGGCCGCTCCCCCCTTCCCTGCGTGCACCACAAGGCCCTGCCGCTCGAGGCCCCACCTCTTGCCGCAGGTCTCGCGCTCTTGTTGGGTGGGGTGCAACTCATCCTGCGCGCAGGGGTGCCTTTCGCCGTCCACCCACTCACCATTGCCCGGGACCAGGCGGAGACTGCGGTCATGTCAAAGTCCTACGTTAGGTGGGTTCCCCTGACCTAGAGATGAGCCATAACACTGTGTGCAGCACAGAAGGGACAGGGTCCCTCTGAAAACGACTTAGAAACATAGAATGTGTCGGCAGATAAGAACCATTTGGCCCATCTAGTCTGCCCAATATATCTGAATCCTTTGAATAGTCCCTGGCCCTATCTTATATGAAGGATAGCCTTATGCCTATCCCATGCATGCTTAAACTCCTTCACTGTATTTGCAGCTACCACTTCTGCAGGAAGGTTATTCCATGCATCCACTACTCTCTCAGTAAAGTAATACTTCCTCATATTACTTTTAAACCTTTGCCCCTCTAGTTTAAAACGGTGTCCTCTTGTGGTAGTTTTTCTTCTTTTAAATATGCTCTCCTCCTTTACCGAGTTGATTCCCTTTATGTATTTAAAAGTTTCTATCATATCCCCTCTGTCTCTTCTTTCTTCCAAGCTATACATGTTAAGGTCCTTTAACCTTTCCTGGTAAGTTTTTTCCTGCAATCCATGTACTAGTTTAGTAGCTCTTCTCTGAACTCTCTCTAGAGTATCTATATCCTTCTGGAGATATGGCCTCCAGTACTGCGCACGACTGTCCCGTCCCACTACACACCTTGGCTCTATGAATGTTGCAATTAGGAGGGCAGCTGCCGAGCTCCACCCGTCCAGCGTACCTCTGCTACCTCACTTCCAGTAACAGAATGGGGTCCCGCCGTGCATGTTGCGCCCACCTCATGCGCGCACTTGTTAGCTCCTTCACTCTGGTACCATGTGACCAGGCCACGGATCTCCGTAACGTGGGTTGGGTTCCGCTTGCTACTGGAAGCCGACAGCTGGGGAGGGAGCCAGAACATTCACCCCCCCTGGCTACCGGAGGACCCCTCACCTATACCAGGTACTACGTCTTACGACTGCCTGCAGTGTACCTTGCTCTCTTCCTGGGTTACCCATAGCAACGGCTTTACTCCTCCTGCTTGACTTGCCCAGTAGACCTTTTTCTTGTGTAGCTTTGCTTCATAGCCCACATGTGCCTTACTTACTCACCCAAGTTCTTTTGAATAGGCCAGGAGGACAAACATGCGCCCCTTTAAATGACTTCAGACCAGGCTTAGAACACTTGACGCAACATTCCTGAGAAGTCTTGGGCATTGCAGTTCAACGTGAACAATGGTCACATCCTGACCCTAACTACCACTGCTTGGCTGCCCAGGCCTACCTCTACAAGGTAGTAGTCCATATTGGCGTCCTGCAAGTGCTGGCTGATCCCCCCCGAACCCAGGCCTCCCCTGTATTTAGATTGCCGGTGGGTAGGCTGGATCCAAAAAGCCCGGGAACGGCAGCGCACACATTAACTCTTTCCCTACCAGCCTGGAGCAGCCACTAACTCAAAGCGTACTCCTGTAGGCAACCTGCCTACACTCTGACCTCTGCAGGGCGCAGGTTTCATGGCCCGTCGGCTGCTCTGTCGCTTCTCGCTGGCTTCGGCAGTCCGCCTGCGTGCTTCTCGCGCGGTCCCCCAGCCTGGGGAACGCAGCGGAATGTGTTGGCGCGAAGAGACTGAAGAGCAGGAGTGATAGAGCCAAAGCGGCTCAGCAGAGAGCGCTAGCGAATGGCTGGGCCGCGCAGCCTGGGTGGGATGTAGGATAGGGCTAGCTAGGTGGGGGTGGCCTCTCGGCGTGGCTTAGTTGCCGTAGGGGACTGGATGCGTGGCAAGCGTTCCTGAGGGGAAGAGAGAGAGAGAGAGAGAAAGCGTCAATTTCAAAGGAGGGGGCGTAAAAGGGAAGCAGGCGAAGAAAAGTGGGAGCTGGACTGGTGATTTTGGAGGAGCTAGGTGTGCAGGAGGGCCTGCAGAGTGCTGAGGAAAAAAAAAGAATGTAAAAAAGGCAGAGAGGAGAGTGACCCCTGCTGGAGGAAAAAAGCAAAAGCCTACAGCACCTGGTATTCCCAGGCGGTCTCCCATCCAAGTACTAACCAGGCCCGACCCTGCTTAGCTTCCGAGATCAGACGAGATCGGGCGCATTCAGGGTGGTGTGGCCGTAGGCAGTACTCAGGCTCTCCCTCAACCTTCTTATACTTGTCACCGGCACCCTGGCCCCGCCTTTCCATCACTTTACTACACTCAGCTGTGCTTTTTCACAAGCAACGCCACACACTCGTCTCTCCTCTCTCCCCTCTCTCTCTCTCTCTCTCTCTTCCTCTGGCTGGCTCTCTCGCTCTCCTCAACCCCTGCCTCATGCTGCTTTGCTCCCTCTTTAACCTCTTCCTGCCTGCACCTTCTCAAACACATTCTCAGCCTGGCCTCCAAGGCTCCTCTCTGCCTTCCCCTGGCCTGACTTTAAGCCTAAAGCTGACAGGGCTCAACACCACAGGAGCAGCAGGGCGCAAGCTTTCTAGACAGCAGCAGAGCCCACCAGGAAGGCCAGGCCTTCGCTCGCCTGACAGCCAGACTTCTCCGGGCACCAGCTAGTGCTCCCGCCTATCTGCCCCGACGCAAAAAATAAAAAAAAAAAAAGACAGGGACCCTGGTTGCACCAGGGCCTACAAACGCCAGTCCCCTGCCTGCTCGGCCTCAGTCTTTTGGGTGGCGTAGTGGCCGCTCCCCCCTTCCCTGCGTGCACCACAAGGCCCTGCCGCTCGAGGCCCCACCTCTTGCCGCAGGTCTCGCGCTCTTGTTGGGTGGGGTGCAACTCATCCTGCGCGCAGGGGTGCCTTTCGCCGTCCACCCACTCACCATTGCCCGGGACCAGGCGGAGACTGCGGTCATGTCAAAGTCCTACGTTAGGTGGGTTCCCCTGACCTAGAGATGAGCCATAACACTGTGTGCAGCACCGAAGGGACAGGGTCCCTCTGAAAACGACTTAGAAACATAGAATGTGTCGGCAGATAAGAACCATTTGGCCCATCTAGTCTGCCCAATATATCTGAATCCTTTGAATAGTCCCTGGCCCTATCTTATATGAAGGATAGCCTTATGCCTATCCCATGCATGCTTAAACTCCTTCACTGTATTTGCAGCTACCACTTCTGCAGGAAGGTTATTCCATGCATCCACTACTCTCTCAGTAAAGTAATACTTCCTCATATTACTTTTAAACCTTTGCCCCTCTAGTTTAAAACGGTGTCCTCTTGTGGTAGTTTTTCTTCTTTTAAATATGCTCTCCTCCTTTACCGAGTTGATTCCCTTTATGTATTTAAAAGTTTCTATCATATCCCCTCTGTCTCTTCTTTCTTCCAAGCTATACATGTTAAGGTCCTTTAACCTTTCCTGGTAAGTTTTTTCCTGCAATCCATGTACTAGTTTAGTAGCTCTTCTCTGAACTCTCTCTAGAGTATCTATATCCTTCTGGAGATATGGCCTCCAGTACTGCGCACGACTGTCCCGTCCCACTACACACCTTGGCTCTATGAATGTTGCAATTAGGAGGGCAGCTGCCGAGCTCCACCCGTCCAGCGTACCTCTGCTACCTCACTTCCAGTAACAGAATGGGGTCCCGCCGTGCATGTTGCGCCCACCTCATGCGCGCACTTGTTAGCTCCTTCACTCTGGTACCATGTGACCAGGCCACGGATCTCCGTAACGTGGGTTGGGTTCCGCTTGCTACTGGAAGCCGACAGCTGGGGAGGGAGCCAGAACATTCACCCCCCCTGGCTACCGGAGGACCCCTCACCTATACCAGGTACTACGTCTTACGACTGCCTGCAGTGTACCTTGCTCTCTTCCTGGGTTACCCATAGCAACGGCTTTACTCCTCCTGCTTGACTTGCCCAGTAGACCTTTTTCTTGTGTAGCTTTGCTTCATAGCCCACATGTGCCTTACTTACTCACCCAAGTTCTTTTGAATAGGCCAGGAGGACAAACATGCGCCCCTTTAAATGACTTCAGACCAGGCTTAGAACACTTGACGCAACATTCCTGAGAAGTCTTGGGCATTGCAGTTCAACGTGAACAATGGTCACATCCTGACCCTAACTACCACTGCTTGGCTGCCCAGGCCTACCTCTACAAGGTAGTAGTCCATATTGGCGTCCTGCAAGTGCTGGCTGATCCCCCCCGAACCCAGGCCTCCCCTGTATTTAGATTGCCGGTGGGTAGGCTGGATCCAAAAAGCCCGGGAACGGCAGCGCACACATTAACTCTTTCCCTACCAGCCTGGAGCAGCCACTAACTCAAAGCGTACTCCTGTAGGCAACCTGCCTACACTCTGACCTCTGCAGGGCGCAGGTTTCATGGCCCGTCGGCTGCTCTGTCGCTTCTCGCTGGCTTCGGCAGTCCGCCTGCGTGCTTCTCGCGCGGTCCCCCAGCCTGGGGAACGCAGCGGAATGTGTTGGCGCGAAGAGACTGAAGAGCAGGAGTGATAGAGCCAAAGCGGCTCAGCAGAGAGCGCTAGCGAATGGCTGGGCCGCGCAGCCTGGGTGGGATGTAGGATAGGGCTAGCTAGGTGGGGGTGGCCTCTCGGCGTGGCTTAGTTGCCGTAGGGGACTGGATGCGTGGCAAGCGTTCCTGAGGGGAAGAGAGAGAGAAAGCGTCAATTTCAAAGGAGGGGGCGTAAAAGGGAAGCAGGCGAAGAAAAGTGGGAGCTGGACTGGTGATTTTGGAGGAGCTAGGTGTGCAGGAGGGCCTGCAGAGTGCTGAGGAAAAAAAAAGAATGTAAAAAAGGCAGAGAGGAGAGTGACCCCTGCTGGAGGAAAAAAGCAAAAGCCTACAGCACCTGGTATTCCCAGGCGGTCTCCCATCCAAGTACTAACCAGGCCCGACCCTGCTTAGCTTCCGAGATCAGACGAGATCGGGCGCATTCAGGGTGGTGTGGCCGTAGGCAGTACTCAGGCTCTCCCTCAACCTTCTTATACTTGTCACCGGCACCCTGGCCCCGCCTTTCCATCACTTTACTACACTCAGCTGTGCTTTTTCACAAGCAACGCCACACACTCGTCTCTCCCCTCTCTCTCTCTCTCTCTCTCTCTTCCTCTGGCTGGCTCTCTCGCTCTCCTCAACCCCTGCCTCATGCTGCTTTGCTCCCTCTTTAACCTCTTCCTGCCTGCACCTTCTCAAACACATTCTCAGCCTGGCCTCCAAGGCTCCTCTCTGCCTTCCCCTGGCCTGACTTTAAGCCTAAAGCTGACAGGGCTCAACACCACAGGAGCAGCAGGGCGCAAGCTTTCTAGACAGCAGCAGAGCCCACCAGGAAGGCCAGGCCTTCGCTCGCCTGACAGCCAGACTTCTCCGGGCACCAGCTAGTGCTCCCGCCTATCTGCCCCGACGCAAAAAATAAAAAAAAAAAAAGACAGGGACCCTGGTTGCACCAGGGCCTACAAACGCCAGTCCCCTGCCTGCTCGGCCTCAGTCTTTTGGGTGGCGTAGTGGCCGCTCCCCCCTTCCCTGCGTGCACCACAAGGCCCTGCCGCTCGAGGCCCCACCTCTTGCCGCAGGTCTAGCGCTCTTGTTGGGTGGGGTGCAACTCATCCTGCGCGCAGGGGTGCCTTTCGCCGTCCACCCACTCACCATTGCCCGGGACCAGGCGGAGACTGCGGTCATGTCAAAGTCCTACGTTAGGTGGGTTCCCCTGACCTAGAGATGAGCCATAACACTGTGTGCAGCACCGAAGGGACAGGGTCCCTCTGAAAACGACTTAGAAACATAGAATGTGTCGGCAGATAAGAACCATTTGGCCCATCTAGTCTGCCCAATATATCTGAATCCTTTGAATAGTCCCTGGCCCTATCTTATATGAAGGATAGCCTTATGCCTATCCCATGCATGCTTAAACTCCTTCACTGTATTTGCAGCTACCACTTCTGCAGGAAGGTTATTCCATGCATCCACTACTCTCTCAGTAAAGTAATACTTCCTCATATTACTTTTAAACCTTTGCCCCTCTAGTTTAAAACGGTGTCCTCTTGTGGTAGTTTTTCTTCTTTTAAATATGCTCTCCTCCTTTACCGAGTTGATTCCCTTTATGTATTTAAAAGTTTCTATCATATCCCCTCTGTCTCTTCTTTCTTCCAAGCTATACATGTTAAGGTCCTTTAACCTTTCCTGGTAAGTTTTTTCCTGCAATCCATGTACTAGTTTAGTAGCTCTTCTCTGAACTCTCTCTAGAGTATCTATATCCTTCTGGAGATATGGCCTCCAGTACTGCGCACGACTGTCCCGTCCCACTACACACCTTGGCTCTATGAATGTTGCAATTAGGAGGGCAGCTGCCGAGCTCCACCCGTCCAGCGTACCTCTGCTACCTCACTTCCAGTAACAGAATGGGGTCCCGCCGTGCATGTTGCGCCCACCTCATGCGCGCACTTGTTAGCTCCTTCACTCTGGTACCATGTGACCAGGCCACGGATCTCCGTAACGTGGGTTGGGTTCCGCTTGCTACTGGAAGCCGACAGCTGGGGAGGGAGCCAGAACATTCACCCCCCCTGGCTACCGGAGGACCCCTCACCTATACCAGGTACTACGTCTTACGACTGCCTGCAGTGTACCTTGCTCTCTTCCTGGGTTACCCATAGCAACGGCTTTACTCCTCCTGCTTGACTTGCCCAGTAGACCTTTTTCTTGTGTAGCTTTGCTTCATAGCCCACATGTGCCTTACTTACTCACCCAAGTTCTTTTGAATAGGCCAGGAGGACAAACATGCGCCCCTTTAAATGACTTCAGACCAGGCTTAGAACACTTGACGCAACATTCCTGAGAAGTCTTGGGCATTGCAGTTCAACGTGAACAATGGTCACATCCTGACCCTAACTACCACTGCTTGGCTGCCCAGGCCTACCTCTACAAGGTAGTAGTCCATATTGGCGTCCTGCAAGTGCTGGCTGATCCCCCCCGAACCCAGGCCTCCCCTGTATTTAGATTGCCGGTGGGTAGGCTGGATCCAAAAAGCCCGGGAACGGCAGCGCACACATTAACTCTTTCCCTACCAGCCTGGAGCAGCCACTAACTCAAAGCGTACTCCTGTAGGCAACCTGCCTACACTCTGACCTCTGCAGGGCGCAGGTTTCATGGCCCGTCGGCTGCTCTGTCGCTTCTCGCTGGCTTCGGCAGTCCGCCTGCGTGCTTCTCGCGCGGTCCCCCAGCCTGGGGAACGCAGCGGAATGTGTTGGCGCGAAGAGACTGAAGAGCAGGAGTGATAGAGCCAAAGCGGCTCAGCAGAGAGCGCTAGCGAATGGCTGGGCCGCGCAGCCTGGGTGGGATGTAGGATAGGGCTAGCTAGGTGGGGGTGGCCTCTCGGCGTGGCTTAGTTGCCGTAGGGGACTGGATGCGTGGCAAGCGTTCCTGAGGGGAAGAGAGAGAGAAAGCGTCAATTTCAAAGGAGGGGGCGTAAAAGGGAAGCAGGCGAAGAAAAGTGGGAGCTGGACTGGTGATTTTGGAGGAGCTAGGTGTGCAGGAGGGCCTGCAGAGTGCTGAGGAAAAAAAAAGAATGTAAAAAAGGCAGAGAGGAGAGTGACCCCTGCTGGAGGAAAAAAGCAAAAGCCTACAGCACCTGGTATTCCCAGGCGGTCTCCCATCCAAGTACTAACCAGGCCCGACCCTGCTTAGCTTCCGAGATCAGACGAGATCGGGCGCATTCAGGGTGGTGTGGCCGTAGGCAGTACTCAGGCTCTCCCTCAACCTTCTTATACTTGTCACCGGCACCCTGGCCCCGCCTTTCCATCACTTTACTACACTCAGCTGTGCTTTTTCACAAGCAACGCCACACACTCGTCTCTCCTCTCTCCCCTCTCTCTCTCTCTCTCTCTCTTCCTCTGGCTGGCTCTCTCGCTCTCCTCAACCCCTGCCTCATGCTGCTTTGCTCCCTCTTTAACCTCTTCCTGCCTGCACCTTCTCAAACACATTCTCAGCCTGGCCTCCAAGGCTCCTCTCTGCCTTCCCCTGGCCTGACTTTAAGCCTAAAGCTGACAGGGCTCAACACCACAGGAGCAGCAGGGCGCAAGCTTTCTAGACAGCAGCAGAGCCCACCAGGAAGGCCAGGCCTTCGCTCGCCTGACAGCCAGACTTCTCCGGGCACCAGCTAGTGCTCCCGCCTATCTGCCCCGACGCAAAAAATAAAAAAAAAAAAAGACAGGGACCCTGGTTGCACCAGGGCCTACAAACGCCAGTCCCCTGCCTGCTCGGCCTCAGTCTTTTGGGTGGCGTAGTGGCCGCTCCCCCCTTCCCTGCGTGCACCACAAGGCCCTGCCGCTCGAGGCCCCACCTCTTGCCGCAGGTCTCGCGCTCTTGTTGGGTGGGGTGCAACTCATCCTGCGCGCAGGGGTGCCTTTCGCCGTCCACCCACTCACCATTGCCCGGGACCAGGCGGAGACTGCGGTCATGTCAAAGTCCTACGTTAGGTGGGTTCCCCTGACCTAGAGATGAGCCATAACACTGTGTGCAGCACCCAAGGGACAGGGTCCCTCTGAAAACGACTTAGAAACATAGAATGTGTCGGCAGATAAGAACCATTTGGCCCATCTAGTCTGCCCAATATATCTGAATCCTTTGAATAGTCCCTGGCCCTATCTTATATGAAGGATAGCCTTATGCCTATCCCATGCATGCTTAAACTCCTTCACTGTATTTGCAGCTACCACTTCTGCAGGAAGGTTATTCCATGCATCCACTACTCTCTCAGTAAAGTAATACTTCCTCATATTACTTTTAAACCTTTGCCCCTCTAGTTTAAAACGGTGTCCTCTTGTGGTAGTTTTTCTTCTTTTAAATATGCTCTCCTCCTTTACCGAGTTGATTCCCTTTATGTATTTAAAAGTTTCTATCATATCCCCTCTGTCTCTTCTTTCTTCCAAGCTATACATGTTAAGGTCCTTTAACCTTTCCTGGTAAGTTTTTTCCTGCAATCCATGTACTAGTTTAGTAGCTCTTCTCTGAACTCTCTCTAGAGTATCTATATCCTTCTGGAGATATGGCCTCCAGTACTGCGCACGACTGTCCCGTCCCACTACACACCTTGGCTCTATGAATGTTGCAATTAGGAGGGCAGCTGCCGAGCTCCACCCGTCCAGCGTACCTCTGCTACCTCACTTCCAGTAACAGAATGGGGTCCCGCCGTGCATGTTGCGCCCACCTCATGCGCGCACTTGTTAGCTCCTTCACTCTGGTACCATGTGACCAGGCCACGGATCTCCGTAACGTGGGTTGGGTTCCGCTTGCTACTGGAAGCCGACAGCTGGGGAGGGAGCCAGAACATTCACCCCCCCTGGCTACCGAAGGACCCCTCACCTATAACAGGTACTACGTCTTACGACTGCCTGCAGTGTACCTTGCTCTCTTCCTGGGTTACCCATAGCAACGGCTTTACTCCTCCTGCTTGACTTGCCCAGTAGACCTTTTTCTTGTGTAGCTTTGCTTCATAGCCCACATGTGCCTTACTTACTCACCCAAGTTCTTTTGAATAGGCCAGGAGGACAAACATGCGCCCCTTTAAATGACTTCAGACCAGGCTTAGAACACTTGACGCAACATTCCTGAGAAGTCTTGGGCATTGCAGTTCAACGTGAACAATGGTCACATCCTGACCCTAACTACCACTGCTTGGCTGCCCAGGCCTACCTCTACAAGGTAGTAGCCCATATTGGCGTCCTGCAAGTGCTGGCTGATCCCCCCCGAACCCAGGCCTCCCCTGTATTTAGATTGCCGGTGGGTAGGCTGGATCCAAAAAGCCCGGGAACGGCAGCGCACACATTAACTCTTTCCCTACCAGCCTGGAGCAGCCACTAACTCAAAGCGTACTCCTGTAGGCAACCTGCCTACACTCTGACCTCTGCAGGGCGCAGGTTTCATGGCCCGTCGGCTGCTCTGTCGCTTCTCGCTGGCTTCGGCAGTCCGCCTGCGTGCTTCTCGCGCGGTCCCCCAGCCTGGGGAACGCAGCGGAATGTGTTGGCGCGAAGAGACTGAAGAGCAGGAGTGATAGAGCCAAAGCGGCTCAGCAGAGAGCGCTAGCGAATGGCTGGGCCGCGCAGCCTGGGTGGGATGTAGGATAGGGCTAGCTAGGTGGGGGTGGCCTCTCGGCGTGGCTTAGTTGCCGTAGGGGACTGGATGCGTGGCAAGCGTTCCTGAGGGGAAGAGAGAGAGAAAGCGTCAATTTCAAAGGAGGGGGCGTAAAAGGGAAGCAGGCGAAGAAAAGTGGGAGCTGGACTGGTGATTTTGGAGGAGCTAGGTGTGCAGGAGGGCCTGCAGAGTGCTGAGGAAAAAAAAAGAATGTAAAAAAGGCAGAGAGGAGAGTGACCCCTGCTGGAGGAAAAAAGCAAAAGCCTACAGCACCTGGTATTCCCAGGCGGTCTCCCATCCAAGTACTAACCAGGCCCGACCCTGCTTAGCTTCCGAGATCAGACGAGATCGGGCGCATTCAGGGTGGTGTGGCCGTAGGCAGTACTCAGGCTCTCCCTCAACCTTCTTATACTTGTCACCGGCACCCTGGCCCCGCCTTTCCATCACTTTACTACACTCAGCTGTGCTTTTTCACAAGCAACGCCACACACTCGTCTCTCCTCTCTCCCCTCTCTCTCTCTCTCTTCCTCTGGCTGGCTCTCTCGCTCTCCTCAACCCCTGCCTCATGCTGCTTTGCTCCCTCTTTAACCTCTTCCTGCCTGCACCTTCTCAAACACATTCTCAGCCTGGCCTCCAAGGCTCCTCTCTGCCTTCCCCTGGCCTGACTTTAAGCCTAAAGCTGACAGGGCTCAACACCACAGAAGCAGCAGGGCGCAAGCTTTCTAGACAGCAGCAGAGCCCACCAGGAAGGCCGGGCCTTCGCTCGCCTGACAGCCAGACTTCTCCGGGCACCAGCTAGTGCTCCCGCCTATCTGCCCCGACGCAAAAAATAAAAAATAAAAAAAGACAGGGACCCTGGTTGCACCAGGGCCTACAAACGCCAGTCCCCTGCCTGCTCGGCCTCAGTCTTTTGGGTGGCGTAGTGGCCGCTCCCCCCTTCCCTGCGTGCACCACAAGGCCCTGCCGCTCAAGGCCCCACCTCTTGCCGCAGGTCTCGCGCTCTTGTTGGGTGGGGTGCAACTCATCCTGCGCGCAGGGGTGCCTTTCGCCGTCCCCCCACTCACCATTGCCCGGGACCAGGCGGAGACTGCGGTCATGTCAAAGTCCTACGTTAGGTGGGTTCCCCTGACCTAGAGATGAGCCATAACACTGTGTGCAGCACCGAAGGGACAGGGTCCCTCTGAAAACGACTTAGAAACATAGAAACATAGAATGTGTCGGCAGATAAGAACCATTTGGCCCATCTAGTCTGCCCAATATATCTGAATCCTTTGAATAGTCCCTGGCCCTATCTTATATGAAGGATAGCCTTATGCCTATCCCATGCATGCTTAAACTCCTTCACTGTATTTGCAGCTACCACTTCTGCAGGAAGGTTATTCCATGCATCCACTACTCTCTCAGTAAAGTAATACTTCCTCATATTACTTTTAAACCTTTGCCCCTCTAGTTTAAAACGGTGTCCTCTTGTGGTAGTTTTTCTTCTTTTAAATATGCTCTCCTCCTTTACCGAGTTGATTCCCTTTATGTATTTAAAAGTTTCTATCATATCCCCTCTGTCTCTTCTTTCTTCCAAGCTATACATGTTAAGGTCCTTTAACCTGTCCTGGTAAGTTTTTTCCTGCAATCCATGTACTAGTTTAGTAGCTCTTCTCTGAACTCTCTCTAGAGTATCTATATCCTTCTGGAGATATGGCCTCCAGTACTGCGCACGACTGTCCCGTCCCACTACACACCTTGGCTCTATGAATGTTGCAATTAGGAGGGCAGCTGCCGAGCTCCACCCGTCCAGCGTACCTCTGCTACCTCACTTCCAGTAACAGAATGGGGTCCCGCCGTGCATGTTGCGCCCACCTCATGCGCGCACTTGTTAGCTCCTTCACTCTGGTACCATGTGACCAGGCCACGGATCTCCGTAACGTGGGTTGGGTTCCGCTTGCTACTGGAAGCCGACAGCTGGGGAGGGAGCCAGAACATTCACCCCCCCTGGCTACCGGAGGACCCCTCACCTATACCAGGTACTACGTCTTACGACTGCCTGCAGTGTACCTTGCTCTCTTCCTGGGTTACCCATAGCAACGGCTTTACTCCTCCTGCTTGACTTGCCCAGTAGACCTTTTTCTTGTGTAGCTTTGCTTCATAGCCCACATGTGCCTTACTTACTCACCCAAGTTCTTTTGAATAGGCCAGGAGGACAAACATGCGCCCCTTTAAATGACTTCAGACCAGGCTTAGAACACTTGACGCAACATTCCTGAGAAGTCTTGGGCATTGCAGTTCAACGTGAACAATGGTCACATCCTGACCCTAACTACCACTGCTTGGCTGCCCAGGCCTACCTCTACAAGGTAGTAGTCCATATTGGCGTCCTGCAAGTGCTGGCTGATCCCCCCCGAACCCAGGCCTCCCCTGTATTTAGATTGCCGGTGGGTAGGCTGGATCCAAAAAGCCCGGGAACGGCAGCGCACACATTAACTCTTTCCCTACCAGCCTGGAGCAGCCACTAACTCAAAGCGTACTCCTGTAGGCAACCTGCCTACACTCTGACCTCTGCAGGGCGCAGGTTTCATGGCCCGTCGGCTGCTCTGTCGCTTCTCGCTGGCTTCGGCAGTCCGCCTGCGTGCTTCTCGCGCGGTCCCCCAGCCTGGGGAACGCAGCGGAATGTGTTGGCGCGAAGAGACTGAAGAGCAGGAGTGATAGAGCCAAAGCGGCTCAGCAGAGAGCGCTAGCGAATGGCTGGGCCGCGCAGCCTGGGTGGGATGTAGGATAGGGCTAGCTAGGTGGGGGTGGCCTCTCGGCGTGGCTTAGTTGCCGTAGGGGACTGGATGCGTGGCAAGCGTTCCTGAGGGGAAGAGAGAGAGAAAGCGTCAATTTCAAAGGAGGGGGCGTAAAAGGGAAGCAGGCGAAGAAAAGTGGGAGCTGGACTGGTGATTTTGGAGAAGCTAGGTGTGCAGGAGGGCCTGCAGAGTGCTGAGGAAAAAAAAAGAATGTAAAAAAGGCAGAGAGGAGAGTGACCCCTGCTGGAGGAAAAAAGCAAAAGCCTACAGCACCTGGTATTCCCAGGCGGTCTCCCATCCAAGTACTAACCAGGCCCGACCCTGCTTAGCTTCCGAGATCAGACGAGATCGGGCGCATTCAGGGTGGTGTGGCCGTAGGCAGTACTCAGGCTCTCCCTCAACCTTCTTATACTTGTCACCGGCACCCTGGCCCCGCCTTTCCATCACTTTACTACACTCAGCTGTGCTTTTTCACAAGCAACGCCACACACTCGTCTCTCGTCTCTCGTCTCTCGTCTCTCGTCTCTCGTCTCTCGTCTCTCGTCTCTCGTCTCTCCTCTCTCCTCTCTCCCCTCTCTCTCTCTCTCTTCCTCTGGCTGGCTCGCTGGCTCTCTCGCTCTCCTCAACCCCTGCCTCATGCTGCTTTGCTCCCTCTTTAACCTCTTCCTGCCTGCACCTTCTCAAACACATTCTCAGCCTGGCCTCCAAGGCTCCTCTCTGCCTTCCCCTGGCCTGACTTTAAGCCTAAAGCTGACAGGGCTCAACACCACAGGAGCAGCAGGGCGCAAGCTTTCTAGACAGCAGCAGAGCCCACCAGGAAGGCCAGGCCTTCGCTCGCCTGACAGCCAGACTTCTCCGGGCACCAGCTAGTGCTCCCGCCTATCTGCCCCGACGCAAAAAATAAAAAAAAAAAAAGACAGGGACCCTGGTTGCACCAGGGCCTACAAACGCCAGTCCCCTGCCTGCTCGGCCTCAGTCTTTTGGGTGGCGTAGTGGCCGCTCCCCCCTTCCCTGCGTGCACCACAAGGCCCTGCCGCTCGAGGCCCCACCTCTTGCCGCAGGTCTCGCGCTCTTGTTGGGTGGGGTGCAACTCATCCTGCGCGCAGGGGTGCCTTTCGCCGTCCACCCACTCACCATTGCCCGGGACCAGGCGGAGACTGCGGTCATGTCAAAGTCCTACGTTAGGTGGGTTCCCCTGACCTAGAGATGAGCCATAACACTGTGTGCAGCACCCAAGGGACAGGGTCCCTCTGAAAACGACTTAGAAACATAGAATGTGTCGGCAGATAAGAACCATTTGGCCCATCTAGTCTGCCCAATATATCTGAATCCTTTGAATAGTCCCTGGCCCTATCTTATATGAAGGATAGCCTTATGCCTATCCCATGCATGCTTAA